>NC_050185.1:36013553-36018553 GCF_008315115.2 Sander lucioperca
CAGTCGTGGCCAAAAGTTTTGAGAATGACACAAATATTAGTTTTCACAAAGTTTGCTGCTAAACTACTTTTAGATCTTTTTTTCAGTTGTTTCTGTGATGTACTGAAATATAATTACAAGCACTTTATACGTTTCAAAGGCTTTTATTGACAATTACATGACATTTATGCAAAGAGTCAGTATTTGCAGTGTTGGCCCTTCTTTTTCAGGACCTCTGCAATTCGACTGGGCATGCTCTCAATCAACTTCTGGGCCAAATCCTGACTGATAGGAACCCATTCTTTCATAATCACTTCTTGGAGTTTGTCAGAATTAGTGGGTTTTTGTTTGTCCACCCGCCTCTTGAGGATTGACCACAAGTTCTCAATGGGATTAAGATCTGGGGAGTTTCCAGGCCATGGACCCAAAATTTCAACGTTTTGGTCCTCGAGCCACTTAGTTATCACTTTTGCCTTATGGCACGGTGCTCCATCGTGCTGGAAAATGCATTGTTCTTCACCAAACTGTTGTTGGATTGTTGGAAGAAGTTGCTGTTGGAGGGTGTTTTGGTACCATTCTTTATTCATGGCTGTGTTTTTGGGCAAAATTGTAAGTGAGCCCACTCCCTTGGATGAGAAGCAACCCCACACATGAATGGTCTCAGGATGCTTTACTGTTGGCATGACACAGGACTGATGATAGCGCTCACCTTTTCTTCTCTGGACAAGCCTTTTTCCAGATGCCCCAAACAATCGGAAACAGGCTTCATCGGAGAATATGACTTTGCCCCAGTCCTCAGCAGTCCATTCACCATACTTTCTGCAGAACATCAATCTGTCCCTGATGTTTTTTTTTGAGAGAAGTGGCTTCTTTGCTGCCCTTCTTGACACCAGGCCATCTTCCAAAAGTCTTCGCCTCACTGTGCGTGCAGATGTGCTCACACCTGCCTGCTGCCATTCCTGAGCAAGCTCTGCGCTGGTGGCACTCCGATCCCGCAGCTGAATCCTCTTTAGGAGACGATCCTGGCGCTTGCTGGACTTTCTTGGACGCCCTGAAGCCTTCTTAACAAGAATTGAACCTCTTTCCTTGAAGTTCTTGATAATCCTATAAATTGTTAATTTAGGTGCAATCTTAGTAGCCACAATATTCTTGCCTGTGAAGCCATTTTTATGCAACGCAATGATGGCTACACACGTTTCTTTGCAGGTCACCATGGTTAACAATGGAAGAACAATGATTTCAAGCATCACCATCCTTTTAACATGTCAAGTCTGCCATTCTAACCCAATCAGCCTGACATAATGATCTCCAGCCTTGTGCTCGTCAACATTCTCACCTGAGTTAACAAGACGATTACTGAAATGATCTCAGCAGGTCCTTTAATGACAGCAATGAAATGCAGTGGAATTTTCATGGCAAAGAAGGACTATGCAATTCATCTGATCACTGTTCATAACATTCTGGAGTATATGCAAATTGCTATTATAAAAACTTAAGCAGCAACTTTTCCAATTTCCAATATTTATATAATTCTCAAAACTTTTGGCCACGACTGTATACTTTGTATATCACATTGCACTTTTCTGCTCTTTTTGCACTTCTGGTTGGACGCAAACTGCATTTCGTTGTCGTTGTACTTGTACTCTGCACAATGACAATAAAGTTGAACCTAATCTAATCTAAGAGCTGTCACAAAACCTCATTGGCAAGACCAAAGATTACGAAAAAGATTATGGTTAGGATGCAGGGAATGAATACGCGTTTCTCTGGGAAGAGCTGTGTTTTATTTAATAAAATTAAATACCTGGGTCACTAGATTACAGCTCAGATATCTGATGATGAGGATATATACAGGCAGCGTCGCATATCATATACCCAAGCTAACATGCTGATAAGAAAATTCCACAGTTCAGTTTTTCAAATAGTTTATGATGTTTGACTCTGTCAAAGGCCTTAGAAGCATCAATAAACCCAAATAGCACTGATGAATTCTGCCTTATGTACCCCTCTGTGTTGCCTCCTTCAAGGCATAGATACACAAATCAGTACCAAGCTTAGCTTTGAAGCCAAATTGATTGTCAGTGGTACCAATATAAGGACGTAGACGATCAAGCATTAGCGTAGCGAGGAGGTCGGGGGGGTGGGTTGTAAAACACAGCTCTTCCCAGAGAAACGCGTATTCATTCCCTGCATCCTAACTATAATCTTTTTTTTTCGTAATCTTAAGTAGTCGTCTTTGGTGTTAAACTTAACTGTCGTTGAAAATGACCTCTAAGCAAAGGTCTTGCCAATGAGGTTTTGTGACAGCTCTTAGATTAGATTAGATTCAACTTTATTGTCATTGTGCAGAGTACAAGTACTTCCTCAACTTCCTCTAGGCAATATTATTAGGAAACACTCAATTAACTTTCACTGTTATGCGGATGACATCCAATTATATCTGTCAATCAAGCCAGACAAAACCAGCCAGCTAGCTAAACTTCAAGCATGCATTAAAGATATAAAATCATGGATGGCCTACAATTTCCTGATGTTAAACTCAAACAAAACCAAAGTTATTGTGCTGGGCCCGAAACACCTACGAACCTCATTAGCCGAAGATATAATTACTCTGGATGGCATTGCCCTGGCCTCCAGTACTACTGTCAGAAATCTAGGAGTTATTTTTGATCAGGATCTATCCTTTAACGCCCATCTAAAACAAACCTCTAGAACAGCCTTTTTTCACCTTCGTAACATTGCTAAAATTAGGAACATCCTGTCTCAAAACGATGCTGAAAAACTAGTCCATGCATTTGTTACTTCCAGGCTGGACTATTGTAATTCCTTATTATCAGGATGCTCAAATAAAACCCTTAGGACTCTCCAGCTGATCCAGAATGCTGCAGCGCGTGTTCTGACAAGAACTAAGAAAAGAGATCACATTTCTCCTGTATTAGCTTCTCTCCATTGGCTTCCTGTAAAATCCAGGATTGAATTTAAAATCCTTCTTCTGACCTATAAAGCTCTAAATGGTCAAGCTCCTTCATATCTTGAGGACCTCTTAGTACCTTATTGTCCCACTAGAGCACTACGCTCCCAGAATGCAGAGTTACTTGTGGTTCCTAGAGTCTCTAAAAGTAGAATGGGAGCCAGAGCCTTCAGCTATCAGGCTCCTCTCCTGTGGAACCAGCTCCCAGTCTGGGTTCGGGGGGCAGACACCGTCGCTACATTTAAGACTAAACTGAAAACTCTCCTCTTTGATAAAGCTTATAGTTAGGGAGTGAGGAGTTGCAGTGAACGCCTAGACCGGCGGGGCAGGGTGTATAGCTGCAGACACAGCACCACCGCTTTTCTCTGCTTCTCTTTACAGTCATCAGATTTACCTATCGTATAATCAATAATATAGTGCCTCTCCTAGTTATGCTGTTATAATTCTAGACTGCCGAGGAAGTTCCTTCTTATGACACGCTCTTTTCTTTTGTTCCTTCTTCCTTTTATGCACATCCTGTCTCAGAAGTGCTTGTTACTAACCTAGCTCTGGGGAGTTTACTCCCCGGAGTCCTTATGTTTCTTCTTCGCCCAGAACATCGCCTCGGATTAGGGCGACACCAAGACCTGGGTCTTGGGTGCAGCTGTGGCTATGGACCTGCTACACCCTGCTACGCTCTGCGATTCCCTGCAATGCCCGGCTACGTCCTGCCGCATCCACCGCATCCACCCATGCTCTGCTGTGCCACGCTACATCCTGTACCGTCATAACCCCAACCGTCAGACACCGCCCACCAAGAGTCTGGGTCTGCCGAGGTTTCTTCCTAAAAGGGAGTTTTTCCTCGCCACTGTCGCAATAGCCACTGCTAATGCTTGCTCTTGGGGGAACTATTGGAATTGCTGGGGCTTTATAGAGTGTGGTCTAGACCTACTCTATCTGTAAAGTGTCTCGAGATAACTCTTGTTATGATTTGATACTATAAATAAAATTGAATTGAATTGAATTGAAGTACGACAACGAAATGCAGTTTGCGTCCAACCAGAAGTGCAAAAAGAGCAGAAAGGTGCAATGTGATATACAAAGTATAGACAGGACAAGACATATAGTGCAGTGTAGACAGTAGTGTACAGTTGGTTTACAGAGGGTGGTTTAGCGTAATATAAAATGTGTATGGTGTATTAGCAGTTACATTATAAGAGCAGAATACATATGGCTATGTAATATGAACAATGTATGAACAACATGTACAGATAGGTGCAATTCAGCAGTAACGTTATAATAGTATAAGAATGATATAGATATATGCAGTGTATATAACAGAATATATTATAAGAAGAACAGAATAAATATGGATATTCAGTATGAACCGTATAGACAGATATGTACAGTATGTACAGCTATGTGCAGTGTGGTAACTGTACCATTGTAGTGCAGAAACAGTAACACTATGATCATATTCGTCCTGTGCTAATCAGAATCTCTATAATTGGGGATCCGGGTTGTTTGGGCTCTGTTGGCGAGTAGTCTAGTCAGTGGTGCTAGTCTACAGTCAGGGTGCTAGTCTAAAGTCAGTGGTGTAGTCTAAAGTCAGTGGTGATTACAGTCAGTGGTGCTAGTCTACAGTCAGTGGTGCTAGTCTAAAGTCAGTGTGCTACCGTCAGTGGTGCTAGTCTACAGTCAGTGGTGTATCTACAGTCAGTGCGTGCTAGTCTACAGGCAGTGGAGGCTAGGCTAAACGTCAGTGGTGCTAGTCTACAGTCAGTGGGCTAGTCTAAGCCGGGTGGCTAGTCTAAAGTACAGTGGTGCTAGTCTACAGTCAGTGTGCTAGTCTAAAGTCAGTGTGCTAGTCTAAAGTCAGTGGTGCTAGTCTAGTCAGTGGGTAGTCTAAAGTCAGTGTGCTAGTCTAAGTCGTAGTTAAGTCAGTGGTGCTAGTCTAAAGTCAGTGGTGCTAGTCTAAGTCAGTGGTGCTAGTCTAAAGTCAGTGGGCTAGTCTAAGTCAGGGTGCTAGTCTAAAGTCAGTGGTGCTAGTTCTACAGTCAGTGGTGCTAGT
>NC_050185.1:36028553-36033553 GCF_008315115.2 Sander lucioperca
TTTGATTCTTTCACCATTCATGGGTGCCGATTGGATATGTTTTGCGGTTTTAATTCATTGCAAAAATCTTGGACTTTTGAGCCCCAGACCAGCCCACCACTCCTTGCACTCCCCATCAACACATGTACATACCAGCCCATAATACTGCCACTAAGCTGAGTGGGAAGTAATGACGTTTTTCCATCACATGGTACCTGCTCGACTCTGCTCGACTCTACTCGCCTTTTTTGGTTTTCCATTACGAAAAAAAGTCCCTGGTACCTGCTAGCAGGTACTTTATTTAGTACCACCTCAGTCGAGGTTCCCAGCGAGCTGAGCTGGTACCAAAAGGTGACGTGAAAGTGACAGACAGCAACCTGGTCTCACAGAATTCCATGAAATGATCACGAACTCTTAACAGCGCATTACGTGGTGGAGGCACGGAATATGTGAAAATTACGTGTGTCCACCACGGAAAACAATGCCAATGTAAACAACGAGGATTCTTTTCCGTGGTGGACACACGGATTCGCTGGTTTAATAACGTCATGCAATGGGCGGTACTTTTCAAGTTTTAAAACTTCTGTGTGTAAGGTGTAGAAAATGTAACAACTTTTGCCATGGCAACGTCACAGCACCGGACGCTTTACCGCATTAATTTTGTTGAAAACTTCGTTGTGTGAAATGTAAAAAAAAGTAAGTATTTATTTTATTTTATATAGTAACATATAAAGTATATATTGAATGTCTTTTATTTATAATATCAATGATTCAGAAGAAGATTATGTCGTTACCACGGCAACTTTATGTCGCTGACTGACGCTGCTGCAATGCGCATCCATTCATTTCACTTTCACCCGCTTCGAATGTTATCATTGGATTGAATGGGCGTTATCAGTGGTTATCAGCCTCATAGATATGGGTCAGAAGGGGCCTGCTACGCCTACTGGTAGGCTCAGAAGGCTGTTACCATCCATTCGCATGGTTAAACAAGAACCAAACTTGACAGACAGACAGACAGACAGACAGACAGACAGACAGGAGCAGACAGACAGAGGAGCAGACAGACAGACAGAGGAGCAGGCAGATTACAAAGTACTTCAACTTTCCAACGCGGTGTTCCTCTGAGCTTCCAACAGTCTGTGTGTGGATCAAAGATAAACTGATGGGGCGGCCTCTAGCTCACCCAGTGAGAGCGTTCACCTCATGTTGGCTGAGTCCTGCAGCGGCGAGGGTTCAAATCAGACCTGCTGTCCTTTGCTGAGTGTCGTCCCCCATCTCTTTTCCAGTCTATCCACTGTCACTACCGAATCAGTGCAGGCAACATGGAGTAGCTGCAGCTACGTGTATGAGCTCCCACTTAGCTAAAACGGCAGTTGTGGGGGCATGATCTAAAGAGTGCCTTTGTGCCTCTTAACAGACATAAAATGCAATTAAAATGTCTGTGCCACATGAACAGGGCCCTTACATTACAACAAGATGCATTTTCAACTCAGACATTGTTTAAATTCACCTACCCTGGTCCCTGTCTCAATCCTGCTGGTAGCTAGCTTGCCCTGCTAGCTGATAGCTGTTAGCTGCTAGCTGCCCTCCGGTGAGTGTGTACAGCCAGGCTGTGATAATCATCCCGACAACAATCCACGAAGCGGCGGTGGTCTGGTTATGTTCTCCAGAGGACAGGTCATGCCTTCGCTATGAAAACTTAAAGTTTATTCCCCCTCAAAAATAGGTAATTGAGCACTGTGGTGGTTATGACCGTATCAGTGACTATGGAACTACATGGAAACGGGCCACATGATGTCTGTGGCTTGTGTGCGTGTTAAAATCCACCAAGTAGGCAATGAGAGGATTTAAAAGTTTAACAAGTATTTATTTAAGTAAAAATCATAAGAGTATATACGTGTACACGGGTCTGAGATGAGCAGGCACGCAAGCTTCTCACATCAGACTGAATTTCCTGGCTTATACATGAATTCATATAGCAGTCTCTAAGAGCATTTTGATTAGTTTATTAGAAGTTGGAGGAGTGCCGTGGTTTAAACTTAGCCTCCCCTGGTTGTTGCACAGACTAGTCCTGGCACACGCCCTCTTCATCAGTTGCTAGGCAGACTTTAACTATGCTGGCGGTCAGAGAGAACAATGCGCTGTTGTCTGTCACAGATTGAGGAGTAACTTCATGGTCAAACTGATATCAAACTGATATTAACTTTGTTGCTGCACTCTTGTTTCTCTCTGACCACCATCATCAGTGCTGCATTCTGCAACAGTGTCTTTTCCTCATTTTCCATGACTAAGCTGTCACAGTACTTTTCCACTAAACACACAATACTATTCAACTATAATTTATATTCTCATAAAGCACAGCCAGCTTGACTGATTATATTTATTTCTAACACTTGCACAGTGATAGCGTTAGAGATGGTAGCTGTAGTCTCACGCTGAAGTCCTGTTGTAGCAGGAAAAGGGAAACTGCTGTGCTGGAAAGATTGTGGCTGACCCCTCCCACCCCGGACACAGACTCTTTGAGTCACTCCCCTCTGGCAGGAGGCTGAGGTCCATCAGGACCAGAACCTCACGCCACATAAACAGTTTTTTCCCCTCCACCACTATATCAACAAGGCCCGGAAACCACCCTGACTCTCTCCAAACTACTCCTCTGGCTCTACATGCCACTGTTCTCTCTCTGCTGTACTGCTCTTTTTATTTCTATTTTTATTTTAGTTTTAATTTAATACATACTGTGTACATATACTTATGCTTATATTGTTTATACCTGTACTTATATTGTTTATATTGTATTTAGAGAATGTGTGATATGCACCAAAAACACCAAAACAAATTCCTTGTATGTGTTAAAAAAACGTACTTGGCAATAAAGCTTTTCTGATTCTGACAAGGGTTATAAACTGGCAAAACAGACAACAGGTGCATGGTCGACGGGAAGTAAACACAAGGGTTAAGAAAAAAATATCTGACTGAGGGCGTGTTCACACCGTCAACCTTTAGTTCGGTTGAATCGCACTAGAGTTTGTTTGTCCCGCTGGTGCGGTTCGTGAGGGCAGGTGAGAACGCGGCATTCGCACTCAGGTGAGCACCAAAAGGACCAAACAAGCGCACCGAGACCTGCTTGAAGAGGAGGTCTCGGTACGCTTTCAATCCAACTCTGGAGCGGTTAGTTTGTGGTGAGAACGTGATCCGTACTCAAACTATCAGTGTTGGGAGTAACGCGTTACAAAAGTAACGTAATTACAGTAATGTATTCCTTTTTGCTGTAACGCAGTAATATAACGCATTACTAATTAAATTTTGGTAATATTATACTCGTTACAATCTCAGTAACGCGAGTTACAACGCATTTTAACGCAACATTTAGTGGTGGTTTGTTTTTTTAACAATTCACCAACACATAAAACATTTCTTCACAGGAAAAAAATTTCAGTAATTTCCTGTTTGTCATGTTCAGCTCCTGCTTTTATTTTGTGTTTTTTTTATTTGTTTACACTTCCTGTTTTATTTTGACATTATTATCTCTTGGTCTCTTGCTCTTCCTCCCTTTGTCTTCTTTCCCGCCTGTATGATTACTGTCTCCACCCCTAATTTGTTTCCCCTGTTTGTTTTCAGCCCCATGCTTAAATACTCACCAGTCCCACTTACCTCTGCCAGATTGTAGTTGTACGTAAGTCACTCTCTTCAGCGTTATTCCTCGTGTATTGTATTCCCAGTATTTTTCCGACTATTGATTGCCACTTTTTGTACGTTCGTCTGCATTTGTTCTTCGAACAATAAAAGACTTACCTGTGATTCCCTGTCTGAGTCGTGCATTTGAGTCCGCCATTGTACCGTGACACCGTTGCTGTATTCGATGGTTGAGATGACTGCAGAGACAGATACATTTGCGAGATGGACATTATTTTCAGGAGTTATTACGCTGCGTTGAAGTCAGCTGTCCTGTTTCTGTTCCCGTGGTCAGAACCAGAACCAGAGACGGTACGGACATCTGTGTCCCAACAACAGGTGACGGTAGGCTACGTCAGTGCAGGCAGCAGTGTGTCTGAGCTGCTGACAGATATAAACATGTCGGGAATTAATGTTGACGCTTGCTACAAGTAATATCATTACATTTTATCAGCCGTGGAGAGTAACTATTCCTGTAGTGGAATGGCTTCGAATGACGACCAAAAACGCTCGTCTTTTACTGTGACCATTTACTGTTCAATATGTTGCAGTTTTACAAACAAGAAAGTGAACAACTTAAGCTTGACGGACATGTTTAGCATCTAGCGTCTCACGTTCATCTCACTAATCTAGCAAGAGCACACAACAGACAACTCTGTGTAGACTACTTCAAAATAAAAGCACTTCCTGTGACGGTTCCCAGTAAAACTATATTACTGTTAAATAAGGTTGTGTACCTTTTCACATATCAGCTGTAAATCAAGTACTGTAAATAATGTAAATAGTGAGTTTTAATCACACTAAAATTGAAATTGAAAACAAAACAACATGAATTTCTTATTCAAGTGCTTTAAACAAACATTTTACAACAATTTTCATTTTCTCCTACTTGCCTATTGTACGTTTTACTTCTCTATTTTTTATAGCTTTAGTTACTTTGCATATTCATATTAATTATACAAATATTATGAATAATATATGATGTATTAAAGTGGATGAAAAGGAGACATTATTGATCCAGTAGTGAAATTCACAAGCTAGCTGCCAAGTCAAACTTCTGCTGTCATTTTGGTGGAAGTAACTCAAAAGCAATGATAGATAGATAGATAGATAGATAGATAGATAGATAGATAGATAGATAGATAGATAGATTGATTGATCCAAAAGAAATGGGAAATTTAAAGTGTTGTAGCAGCAGAATATCAGAATATACATGAAATACTAGGATACAATATATATGAAATAATAATAGGATAGAATATAAGAACAGATATTTAAAATATATACAAGTTGGGAATAAAATGAAAATGTACAACTGATTATTGCTTATTAATAAATATTTAGAT
>NC_050185.1:36036053-36088553 GCF_008315115.2 Sander lucioperca
TCTGATGGTTGTCTGATGGTTGTCTGAGGGCAGGATTGTGTTTGTGTTGTCAGATGTAACAGGTTCTGTTCTGCTGTTGTTTGTGTGTTCAGTTCAGAAAGAGTTTCTGCTGACTCATCACTAGCAGAGGGAAGTGCTGCTGGACCTAAAAAGGCCATATAGTTTAATTAACAAGAGAATACAGATTATAACATATAAAACAACTTTTAAAATGCTTTTTAAAGATGTGCACTGACATGGCTTCTTATCTACGTTCATTTTCATTTGTCTTATAAATACGATCAAATGGAAAAAATGAACTGTTGATCTGATGTGGATGTTAATGCAGGACAATGTCAACTGAAACAACAGAACTGTGAAATCCTCCTGCTTCCCTGAAGTCACCCTGAGACAACATGTTGACTTCCTCTGTGAGTGAGTTATGCAAAACAAACGCACGACTTGCCTCTGATTTGCTAGTAGGCTACTCGTTGCCTTCGTAGGTTGGTGAGAATACCTAATAAGCCAATCAGAAAGAGCAGGGCGGGACATTACTTCACCTCCTCTGGGTGTGTGAGGTCTGTAGAGAAAATACAGGTGTGGTTTATACGGAGGCTATATTACCTGTTGTGATCTGAGATCTCTTCACTCCACAGATACAGACTCAGAGAGAGAGACTTTTATTTTGTCTTTTTAATCTAGCTATCTATCATTCCTCATCTAGACATGGAAGCAGTATGGAACAGGAGAGGATCTAAGGAACATTTTTGGAGAAGTCAGCACTTAAGGCTAAATGATTTAAAAGAGAAAGCTAAAGCTGCAGGTTTGCGAAGTGATTATCTCTTCAAAGACAACATCCCCGAATCTCCTCGCCCAGAGTTTTATGTATCTCATGTCAAACATGACACAGACAAAGAGGGATTGCGAGGCATCAGGACGGATAACGGCTTCAAGGTAGGACTGGGAAATATATCAACATTATATCAATACTGTGATATATGAGACTAGATCATGTCTTAAATGTTGTCTCTTCCTGGTTCTAAAGGCTGTTTTACAGTAAAGTGATGTAATTTTCTGAACTCACCAGACAGTTGTAGCTGTTCTATTATTTGCCTTTAACCACTTAGTCAGAGTATTCACTGGGGGCGTGACGAGACACCCAGCTCACGAGATCGAGATGAGATTTTAACACTATTTTACAGAAATAGAGAAATAACGCTTATTTTACTATTGTTTCATATTGATTACTTTCTAAATCACAAATAAATTAGCATCAAACACTCAACAGATGATGTTTGTGAAGACAGATGCTCTTTTCTCCTCCTCTGTATTTTATTAATTGCAGCACTAAAGAAGGAAGTAGGCTACTCTAGTATCCATTTATGACCATTATAGGACTAACGGAGAACATTTCCCTTTGTTTAATATCATTAAAAGTAAAGTTAGGCTTGCTGTTCGCTTCCCGACTGATTTTAACAGAGAAAGAGAGAGAGGGAGACATAGAGAGAGAGAGAGAGAGAGAGAGAGAGAGAGAGAGAGAGAGAGAGAGAGACTTCCCTGAGACATTTTGTTATAGCACCAATTATCATCGCAATATTGACATTGAGATATTTGGTCAAGAATATGGTGATATCAGATTTTGTTGTTGCTCTCAGGCCCCCTTCAAGGACCCGTCCTCTGGGTTTGATCTGCTGTGGTGGAGTCTGTCTGTTGGACCTGATGAGATAACGTCAGCTGAGAGGAGACTCCTGGAGAAAACCTACCCAGATCAGATGGATCTCCTGGAGAAGTTCACCACCTCTCCAGCCTTCCTGAAGACCTCCAGGCTGGGCTCGTACCGCTTCACCTTCCCCCTGAAGGACCTACTAGAGGCCTACAGAGAACAGGTACAGGGTTAGAATTAAGCTCCATCAGTTTGGCAGAAGTAAAAACAATCAATAGAGTGATAGACATCAGGTCATTCTTGTTCCCGCAAATATTAGCAGGAAAGATGTGAGGGCATGTATATTGGTGCTTGCAGCTTTAATTGTTATTATTATTCCATCCATCTTTGTCCGCTTATCCGGTATCGGGTCGCGGGAGTAGCAGCTCCAGCAGCGGACCCCAAACTTCCCTTTCCCGAGCCACATTAACCAGCTCTGACTGGGGGACCCCGAGGCGTTCCCAGGCCTGCTTGGAGATATAATCCCTCCACCTAGTCCTGGGTCTTCCCCGAGGCCTCCTCCCGGTAGATTGAGAGCTTTGCCTTCTGGCTCAGCTTTCTTTTCATGATATAGGCCCCGCCCATTTCCGCTAAGATGGTTTTCTGCAATATCGTGCAATGGGCAAAACCAACATTTTTGAACTTGTCCTAGGGCATGCGACCGATCTGCACGAAACCTGGTAGTTAGCATGTCCAGATGGACCTGACCAAAATTTATCAAAAGAATTTTGCTAAGTTAAAGTCATATTAACGTATCATATCTCGGCCAAATTAAATGTTATCAGCAAAGAACTTGAGATCATTGTTCAACATCCCACTACAATGCTCTGTACCAAATCTGCCAAAGATCGGCCATTAGGGGGCGCTATAATCAAAGTTTATTTGTTTTGGCCAATAACTCAATGCGTTTAAATTGAAAATTTGAAATTGCAATATCTCTGCCAGAATATATGCTATCAACACGAAACTTGTGATGCTTGTTCGGCATGCCGCTCTGAGGCTCTGTAACAAATTTGGTAAAGATCGGCCATTAGGGGGTGCTATAGTCAACGTAGAGCATTTTGGGCCCTTTTACCCCTTCTGAGGTCGAGCATATACCACACCAAATGTCACTTCTGATTCATAACTTAATAACTTTATAATTATAACTAGTAGAAACATACAGTCTTTTGGAGCTAAAAGTGAACAGTCGCCCCGTTCTGCTGATGTCTTTCTTGTCTTCCTAGCCCTTACAGAAGGTTTTGTATCCAGCCTAGAAGTCCAGAGTTTTAATCCATACTGTTACATCCAAGATTGATACACTGTATGTAAGAAATGTAAATAGTTTGTCCTTTATATATGAGTTATAATGTTCAATATGTTTATTTTTGCACTGGATGACTCCAAATATATAGAACTGTTTTAGACAACACAAATGCTTGTGTGGCATTGCTCTGTGTGTGATATCAATATATATCTGTGAGATTCATGTTGCGTTTTATTTATTTATTTGTCTTTATGGTCCTACAACCTTTTCAGCACAAATATTCTAATAGCCCAATTTTGATATTTTACAAGCTTTTATAGAAAATAAAAGCAGACGGACCAGAGGTTGTCAAAAATCCTTGGGGCTCTGGGATATTTACAATGTACCGCAGACCTTGCGGCTCACACCTTTTGATATTTCCTGATGTTTGCCTCCCCACCGTTATGCTTTGGGTCCCACTTTCGCACACTCCCCGGGTCGCCGGGGGCGACTGGCGCTGGGAGGCTTGGACCCCGTAATAACTGCTTGCAGTTGTAGTTAGGGCCCGAGCACGAAAGTGCGAAGGAACCTATTGTTTTTGTAAGGATTATTATTCCGCGACATCACTCACATTTCTGAAGGGCTTAGCATGCTGGAAAACTCACAAATATTTGCATACATGTCAGACCTGGCAAAAACTACAAAGTTATGTAGTGATTGGACTCGAGCCTTGTCAGGGGGCTCCATAGAGCCCTCTAATGAGCTTCGGAATTCTGAAAAAATTAGAAGTTAATATACCAAATTTTGGGGGAACATAGGTCTCATCTTGAAGTCCATGAGGCATTTTTTTTTAATTTTTCCAATTGACAGTAAGTCGGCCATCTTGGTTTTCGTGCGAAATTCTTCATTTTATGACCAGGAGTTTGAGGACTTTAGGATGCACGAAAACTCTCGAAGTTGTGTAAGAATAGAAAATTCTTTGATCTGAGTTCACATTTAGGCTTGAAAGTGGTATGGTTGCTCTATAACGCCCCCCTTGGGCACATTTTTGACAGCCTCAGTATATACGAAAACTCATAAAAATTGGCGCCCCCATAAACACCTGGGAGCTTTGCGAGACTGTACAGCGATTTGACCCATACCTGTAAGTGGGCTACATAGCGCCCCCTAATGCCTGGAAGGCCTTAACTTGGACATAGTTGCTCTGATCTTCACCAGATTTAATACCCATATTGCTCTAATCATTGCGGACATATTTCCCATTTACCTTCATTAGCTCCGCCCAACCGGAAGGCGGCCATTTTTAATTATGCATTTTTCAGGTGTTTTACATTCTTTCGAACTCGTCCTAGGCCGTGATTTAAATCTTCTTGAATCTTTGCAGGTAGTATCTGTTGACCCTTATGACGAAAACTTATCCAAAGAATTTTGATAGTTGAAAAAATGCACAAGTTACAGCAACTTCCTGTCTAAACAAGAAGTTGCGTTATCTTGGCAACAATTATTGCGATTGCCCCGAAACTTGACAAGGTTGTTCCTCATGGTCAGTTTAGCATCTGTGCCAAATGTGGCGGCAATCAGCCATTAGATGGCGCTGTTTTAATTTTTTTAAATTAATCTGCAAAATATTGATGTATGGGAAACCTACTCTGTCTAACTACTCCTGGGGCGTAAGTCCAATCTGCACAAAAACTTGGATATAGACTCGGTGGACCCTCGTGACCAACAGGACCAACAGGAAGTTGTGTATTTTACCAAGATTTATTCCGATTGACACCAAACATGACACAGTTGTTCAGCATAGGGGCTTGAGCGTCCATGCCAAATTTAGAGTGAATCGGCCATTAGGTGATGCTGTTAGAATTTTGGTTATTAATTATTTACATTGCGATATATGGGAAACCTACTTTGTCTAACTCCTCCTGGGCCGTGAGTCCAATCTGCACAAAAACTTGGATATAGACTCAGTGGACCCTCGTGACTAAAAGTTATGAAAAGAATTTTGATAGCTAAAACAATGCGCAAGTTATAGAGGAACAACTTCCTGTAGGTGGCTGTTAAAATATGCATGGTTGTATCTTGGCAAAAGTTATTTCAATTTACATGAAACTTGAATGTGTGGTCTACATGTGATGTAGTGATGTCTGCCAGTACCCCCTGGGCAAGGAGCGAGGGCCCGTCATCGCTGCTTGCAGCTTTAATTAGGGCCCGAGCACAAAAGTGCAAGGCCCCAACGGTGCCTTGCACTGAAAGTGTGAAGGAACCTATTGTTTTTGGTCAGATTATTAGGGCCCGAGCGCCGACAGCAGCGAAGGCCCTATTGGAACTGAAGGAATTATTTTCTGCAAATGAATTGCCTTTTTGAGGGGCTTACCATATTCAAAAACTCACCAAAATTGGCGGGCACATCAAGCATGGCAATTTACATATTTTAAGCGTTTCGGGAATAGCCGCACAAAAATGGCTCGCTAGTGCCCCCTACAAAACTTAAAAAATGTAGCCCTGCAGTGCGTTTATCGTAGACTTACGAAACTTGGTAGAAATATGTAGCATGTCAGGATGTACCAAAAATGTCCGCCATTTTGATTTCAAATTTAGTGAGATTTTGGACATTTCCACATGTCGTACTTTAACGAACTCCTCCTAGAGATTTCATCCAATCAACTTCAAATTTGGTCTGTGCCATCTTAAGACATTAAAGATGAAAAGTTGTTAAAAGAAAAACTTTTCGTCATAGGGCGTGGCCGTGGCGGGGCGGCCATTTTGTGCGTTTCGCCATAGAAACAGGAAGTGGGTGTAACTTGAGTGTACATTGTCCAATTGGCTCGAAACTTTTCAGGATTCATAAGAGTCCAACTCTGAGGACAAATAAAGGCCGATATTTACTTAAAGTCATAGAGCCCCCTAGTGGCAACAGGAAGTAGGCCTAAAAGTCAAGGTGCTATACTTTAACGAACTCCTCCTAGAGATTTCATCCGATGGACTTCAACTTTGGTCTGTATCTTCACAACACCTTATAGATGAAAAGTTATTAAAAGAAAAACTTTTCGTCAAACGGTGTGGGCGTGGCGTGGCGGCCATTTTGAGTGTTTAGCGATGAATGAGTAAGTGGCTGTAACTACAGTGTACATTGTCATATCTGCTTGAAATTTCCCACAATCAACAACAGTCCAGGCCTGAGGACATCTACAGGCCAATATTGACTTTTTGTCATAGCGCCCCCCGCTGGCAACAGGAAATCAGCCTTATATGACAAACATCATCTGATTTACATGAAACTTAGAATGTGTGGTGTACATGTGATACTGAGCCGCTATACTTTAACCACGCCCACTTACACAGGCCACGCCCCTTTCATAACATTTGATCCGTTTAAGGTCTTGTGTGAGGTATCATTGAATTCAGCAGAGACTTTGTCATTGGTCATGGTTTGGCCCACCCCCTATGTTTAAGCCACGCCCCCTTTCATAACTGGTGACCTGTTTCTTGAACACTATTGTGTGAGCTATCATTGAACTAAACAGAGAGTTCCGTTTTCATTGGTCATGGTTTGTCCCGCCCCCTATGCTTTAGCCACGCCCCCTTTCACAGCTAATGAACTGTATGACGTAGAGTCTTGTGTGAGGAATCATTGAACTCAGCACGGAGTTCCCTTTTCATTGGTGATAATTTGCAGTGTCTGAGTGCTGCACAAATGCACGGTCGCAAGGAGCGGCGTCCGCCAGTAACCCGAACTCGCAGAGGCGCGAGGGCCCGTCCATCACTGCTTGCAGCTTTAATTATTATTATTATTATAATTATTACTTAAAACACACAGTTCACTCTCAAACACAACTCTTTCCTCCTTTTAACATATAGGAAGCAGAACGTTTCAGAACATTACTGTACAGTCGTCCATTAAAACCTCTTCTGTTGTCTCCAGTTTTGCTCCGACGCTCCTCCCGTAATGCGGGTGTTCAAGACTGTCCTGTACAAACAGGAAGTGAATCACGTTGTGCTGGTCCACAGTCCAGATCAGGAGCATCAGTTCTCTGACTATCCTCTGCTGACTGACAACCCAGACGCTGTCTGCACTTACAGAGACGGCTGCTTCATCTGGAGGCCTGAGGCCATGAGTGGGACACACGGGTAAGAACCACAGACACTCATCTGTCCTGCTGTTATTACAGACACTGAACTGACCACAGACATTCATCTGTCCTGCTGTTATTACAGACACTGAACTAACCACAGACACTCATCTGTCCTGCTGTTATTACAGACACTGAACTAACCACAGACACTCATCTGTCCTACTGTTATTACAGACACTGAACTGACCACAGACACTCATCTGTCCTGCTGTTATTACAGACACTGAACTGACCACAGACACTCATCTGTCCTGCTGTTATTACAGACACTGAACTGACCTGGAACTTGTTGTTTCCAGTTGTCTCTCTGTAGTTGCCATATCTTTAGTAATAGTAATGAGTGAAAGTCTTCAACGTTATCTTTGTCTCTGTTATTTGTCAGATATGAGTTGATTGTGGGATCTGATCAGATGGAAGCCCAGCTGTTGAGTCGTAGCCAAACTGAGCATTATGTTTGGGATAACGTCTCCATCGCCCTGCATGTGCCGAATAAACAGGTACCTTTACTGCTCGTTCTTCTCACTCTCTACAGACACCCCTGTTTCCTTTCAGTCTTGTTTTTTAGTCTTTTCTGTCCATATTCTAAAGATAAAGAGGTCAGGATGATCCAAAGTGGATCTGCAGGTTCTGGGCAGATTCAGACATTTAGGACAACTCAGATACATTTCAGCCGTCTCTCAGGTGAACTTCGTCTCTAAAGTGTTCCTGTTAAGTAAAAAGTCCATCAGTATTTTATTCCCAACAAGTCCTCCAAACCATATGAAGATATAGTACCTATGGGAGCATGTTTTAGGGGAGGACAGTCTCTTTATTCCTGCTGCCCACCCTGCCTGATCCTTCCTGCCACAACAGATCCACTCCACTCTTGTGTTCATATGTTTATAAAGCACATACAACGTATATATCCTCACCCCCTTTTTAACCCTTTCATTCAGAGACCCTCCACTTGTTCTGTTCTTCATCTTCTCCTCTTGTTTTTCTGTTTTAGGTGCTGAACTTTGCCGGCCGACTGAGAGAGAACCTCAAGTCCTGCCGTAGAGAAATACTTACAAAGGATGGTGTCACATATGAAGACTTCCCAACAGGGGAGCTTGTTAATGAATTGTGGCCTGACCATCCCTCCCCACTGGAGAAAGATGAATAGCTAAATTAAGTGTCAACAGTGTCACCATCTGATAGTTTTTCACTATTAAAGTGTCTTCCCTGAATCTTCCTGCCTCTGAGTCTGTTTTTGGGTTCTTCCTGTCTGTGTGGTGTCCATCAGTCGTTAAGACCTGACATCCTGCTTTACTTTGGTAAACCCTAAATAACATTACTGTCACAGTTACACGCAGCAGTTTCTGGGCTGATACTGTCGTCTTCGTTAGTTGAGAGGAGGTCAATAAAGCCCCAACAGCTTCTCTCATTTGATCTCTGTTTATTATAAGTAATAAAGCAAAAGGATTACATGACAGACATCGATGCGGGTCACTTTGCTTCACTCTGAAAGCTCCCAGACTTCCTACAGACAGTTGCTATTCTATTCTACTCCAGGGAGTGCTCCTCCCATTGGTTGGTTGGGGCCAGGATCCTTTGGCCCTTTGCGTCAGCGCAATCCTGGTCCAATGACTTCTTCATCTGCTCTCTGTAGGAGGAGTGTGCTGTAGGGAATTGTTCTGAAGAAGAGGAAGGCCCACAAAGGCCAAAAAAGATCTGACTCCAATTACTCTGTTTACTCTAATTCCTGCGTGTCCGTTGATGAGAAGATTAATACCAGAACTCAAAGATCAATCAGAGACGATAGGTTAAAGGACAATTCCAGCGCAAAATTAACCTACGGGTTAATAACATATGTGTTGTCGATATGTTTTCATGCTAATCAAATCTGTATTTAGCTTGAAACAAGCTAGGGCAAACCGGTGATTAGCTTCTAACGCTATCCTTCGGGAAAGAGGGTAAATCACTATTTCTACACCACTAAACAGACAGTTTATTAAAAAGATTATAAAGACCGTTCACTATACAGGCAGGCGCCATCTTGGGAAAACAGTCATGACCAGGTGAACCATGAACGCAGTGTTTGAGCTATGTTACTGGTTACTGGTTGCATATAATCTATCTTTTTAATAAACTGTCTGTACACTTAAAAAGTTCTCAATGCTTCAGTTAACATATAGGGTGTTATGGTTTGGACATTTCTGCTGCCTGGTTTTGGATATTTCGGTTGCCTTTATTATCATTTCTGTGTGTTCCCTGTGTTTGTATATTTATTCTGTATATTTCTGTTTAGTTATCTCCTTGTTTATGATGATTACCCTGTCTTGACTGTGTTCTGTATATTGTGTATTTTTTGGTTAAGTCCGGTGTTCTCTGTTGTGTTGTGTCAAGTTTCTGTGTTTAGTTGATGTCATGTTTTCTGTCGGTTGTTCCTGTTTCCTGTTTTATTTTGATAGTCTGTTTTCTGTCTTGTCATGTCTAGTTTTACTCTCTGTGTTTCCCACCTCTGTTGATTACCCTGCCCCGCCCTGATGTGTTCCACCTGTCGTATCACCTGTCCCTCATTTGTTCATTACCTCGTGTGTTTAACCTCTGTGTTCCCTTTGCCTCTTGTTGGATTGTTTTGTATCCATTTGTGTTCTTCCCCTGTTGCTTGTTCAGTGTGTTCCTGCCTGTGTTTAGTCCATCAGTTTGTGCATTTTATCGCCTGCTGCCGTTACTTTGATTTCTCCCTGCCTGATAGAGATGGCGAACTGAAGTTTTCTGAACCAGTGAAGCTTTCAATCCAATTATATCGAAAAAAGGTTCAATACTCGAAGCTTCAGAGCTCTATGAGGACATCTGGTGGTGAAGTTAAGGATAGCATTGTGTCACAAACTGTTTCACAGATATTATCCATGAATGTCTTTGAGTCAAAGATGAAGACATTTTTAGTATGAATTCATGGATAAATAAATAATGACATAAATAACTAAGCCTATTTGGGACTTTGCATAAGTAAAAATGTAATTGCCTTCTCCACAAAAAAAATAAACAAAGTTAGGATTTTGGTTGTGTTTGTAAACAAATACATCAATTTGGGAGGGAAACGAATGAAGAACACATTGCACACACATTTCTGTGATTATATTGAGTACGTAGCCTAGAGCAACTTTCTACTCGCTATAAACTCTCTTTTATAAACGTTCTACTCGCTATAAACTTTCTACTCGCTATAAACTCTCTTTTATAAACTTTCTACTCGCTATAAACTTTCTACTCGCTATAAACTCTTTTATAAATGTTCTACTCGCTATAAACTTTCTACTCGCTATAAACTCTCTTTTATAAACTTTCTACTCGCTATAAACTCTCTTTTATAAACTTTCTACTCGCTATAAACTTACTTGCAATAAACTCTCTACTGGCTATAATAATTGCTATAATAATCTCTCTATTAACTAACCTTCCTGACTCTGTTGACTCTTCTACTGCAACAACCCACAAAGCGCACCCAGTGAACCACTTTGAATTCAACTTCGAAGCAGTCACGTGGGTGTGTGTGAAATGAAGGTTCGGACGTCACTGGTCACGTGATTATCACAAAACCAATCAACCTCCGATACAAAGCTTCATTCCAAATAGGTTCATTTCTTTGATACATGCTTCGAAGCAGAGGGTTCACGGGTAACATCACTACTGCCTGACTTTGTGAGTTTTTTCCAGTCTCTGTACTGCCGTTTTTTGTTGGATTAAATACAGAAAATTCAAACCTTCTCCTGCCTGCCGGCCTCTCCCTGCATTTGGGTCCTCTATCTCCCGCTACCCACCACATAGGGACCCTCATGATGCTACCGTGGAAGTGTGGTGATATTTTGAGCCTTGTTAGTAATATTTCACAGCAGACTTTTTTCTTCTACTCCTTACATTTTCACAAAAAAACAGTTTCACTCACATTCCTAAACTATACTAAACAAAATTATAAACGCAACACTTTTGTTTTTGCCCCCATTTTTCATGAGCTGAACTCAAAGATATAAGACTTTTTCTATGCACACAAAAGGCTTATTTCTCTCAAATATTGTTCACAATATCTGTCTAAATCTGTGTTAGTGAGCACTTCTCCTTTGCCGAGATAATCCATCCACCTCACAGGTGTGGCATATCAATATGCTGATTAGACAGCATTGTTATTCCACAGGTGTGCCTTAGGCTGGCCATAATAAAAGGCCACTCTAAAATGTGCAGTTTTATTGTATTGGGGGGGTCCGGGTATCTGGAGTTAGGGTTAGGGTTTATAAGGTATTCAGCCATAATAAGACTCTTCATAGTTGCAATATATCTTGTTGTGCAAACATAATTACCTCCAGTATTCAGATTCTTCGTACACAAAGCACACTTAATCCTGGTTCCCACGGCAGGATAATTAGGCCGGTTTTAGCCCCGATTCCCCCCTTCAGACAATCTTAAGGATGCTCCGATTATGGTAAAATAATCTGATCAGATGTTCCTGCCGTGTGTGGTGTGTTAAGACTGCTCTCGTCTGCTCTGAAGGACGTCGGGACCGCTCCCATCTCAAATCGGGGATATCCAACATGTTGGATTGTTTTGGCCCGATTCCTCCTCGTGTGTGGTGTCCCCCGGGGACAAACGAGCACGCAGCCTGTGGACTGTGGCGTGTAGCCAATCAGAAAGAGAGGTGACGAGGCGGCGAGGAAAGCACCGGGAAACAACATCAAAACAGCCGGCGGCACGGCGCACCAGAAAGTCCGGTGGACGTCGGAGATAAGTAGAGCAAGTATAGTCCATGCTGGCGTTGTCTCCACTTCTTTGACCATCGCCTTTTCTTTTGATAACGTTTTTTTTTGGTTAAAAACAAACTACAAACTATCGCCACTGCATCCTCTTCGTCCGCCATGATTGTTTACTCTGAAGTCACGTTTGATCTCGAGGGATTTTGCGAGATTTCCCGTCTGACCTGGGAATGCTCGGGAGTCAGATCGGTTCGTGTGTGATGTGTTGTACCACACGCTGTACGACCAAAACTGTTAGACCGTGATTTTTTATCGCCGTGTGTGGAGTCTCTCAGGATTGGAAAATCGGCCGACAATTTTAAAATCGTCCCGTGTGAACCAGGCTTTAGCCAACAACACTGATAGTGGCATCATGCATTTCAATGACAATGCTGGCCCCACCCAGGCCAGGACAACATCAGGGACACTAACATACAAGGTGCTAGTTCCTAAAGCCAACAAGGGAGCACACACCGTGAAGGGATTGTGTTTGTGTTGTCAGATGTAACAGGTTCTGTTCTGCTGCTGTTTGTGTGTTCAGTTCAGAAAGAGTTTCTGCTGACTCATCACTAGCAGAGGGAAGTGCTGCTGGACGTTAAAAGGCCATATAGTTTAATTAACAAGAGAATACAGAACATAACATTTATAACAACTTTTAAAATGCTTTTTAAGATGTGCACTGACATGGCTTCTTATCTACGTTCATTTTCATTTGTCTTATTAATACGATCAAATGGAAAAACACTAACTCTCTCTAAATTCCATTTAACTCCCTTTTTCCAGAGCTTTCCCAGAGCAGAGCCAACTCTGTCTGATAAAGACTGAGAGACTTTTCATCTCAAGATCAAGAATGAACTTTCATGTCCATTTCCTCCTCCACTGTTTATCTGATGTTAATGCTTGACAAGAGAGAGACTTTGATTTTGTCTTTTTAATCTAAATTATTCCTTATCTGAACATGGAGACAGTGGGAAACAGAGCATATGATGAACATGTTGTTAGAAGATTGCACTTAAAGCTAAATTAGCTGACTTACTGACCAACCGACTAACTAACTATTGGCTGTAAAAGAGTATTTTATTGTATGGTATTATTAGTACTTTAATAGATCTGAGTACTTCCTGTTTTTGTCACTTTGTTCGATGTATTACTTCCTCCACTTTTGCATCTTAACATACTTACTTATATAATAATATAATACAGTGTATTTCTATGACACAGAATGCATGTAGTACTCAGTGATGACCAGCAGGAGGCAGCAGAACTCTGACAGAATGAAAATAGAAATAAATAAATAAATAATCAGAATCAGAATTTTTGGCTTTATTGGCCAGGTTTGCGTAAACAAACAAGGAATTTGACTCCAGTTAATCTTTGCTCTCAAAGTACAACACTCACTTAACTTGTAAAAAACAGAAAGGACAGTAAGAAATATAAAAAATACTGTTAAGTATACAGTATAACAATACAATATAGTGATATTATTTAGGGTTTACCAAAGTAAAGCAGGATGTCAGGTCTTAACGACTGATGGACACCACACAGACAGGAAGAACCCAAAAACAGACTCAGAGGCAGGAAGATTCAGGGAAGACACTTTAATAGTGAGAAACTATCAGATGGTGACACTGTTGACACTTAATTTAGCTATTCATCTTTCTCCAGTGGGGAGGGATGGTCAGGCCACAATTTATTAACAAGCTCCTCTGTTGGGAAGTTATGAAACTTGTAGGGAGGGTTAATTAGAGGATATCCTTCACTGCAGAACTTGAGGTTGTCTCTCAGTCGGCCGGCATCAAAGTACAAGAACAAGTGCAGAGTCTCTGAATGAAAGGGTTAAAAAGGGGGCGAGGGTTGTTAGCAGCCATGCTAAATTAAGATAACTCAGATCACTGTTAGATAACACATATTTATGTCTGTGGTACAATCTGAAAGAGACTCGCACCAATAACACGAAAGCTGATTGGCTGTAAGTTAAGTTGCATGTTGGTCTTATTTGTAGTCGTAATAAAGCGAATTATATTCAGACTAGTGACAGAAAGAACTACAACACCACAGAATATAAAAAACATTTCAATGAGCACCAGAGGAGGCATTACATGGACGTAGGAAAATTAAGACCTGTTGAAAATGATTTAAGACCTAGAACACAATCCTTCAGATAATTTAAGACTTTTTAAGACCACGCGGAAACCCTGGCCAAGTTACCGTATATATGCAACACTTGAAATGCAACGATGCATCTTACAGACACTGAACTGACCACAGACACTCACCTATCCTGATGTTATTACAGACACTGAACTGACCTGGAACTTGTAGTTTCCAGTTGTCTCTCTGTAGCTGCCATATCTTTAGTAATAGTAATGAGTGAAAGTCTTCAACGTTATCTTTGTCTCTGTTTTTTGTCAGATATGAGTTGATCGAGGGACCTGATCAGATGGAAGTGAAGGAGCTGTTTGGTAGAGAAGTTCAGTTCTATGTTTGGGATAATGTCTCCATCGCCCTGCATGTGGAAGAACAGGTACCTTCACTGCTCAATCTTCTCACTCTCTACAGACAGTCCCGTCTCCTTTTCAGTCTTGTTGTTTGGTCTTTTCTGTCCATATTATAAAGATAAAGGGGTCGAGAAGTTCCAAATCGATCTGCTGGCTCAAAACTTATGCCAACTGTCCAGCAAATTACTTGTCAAGCGATTCCTCTTTCTCAGACAGATGTCCAATCTGGGAATGAAATCCTGAGCGTGTTGCTAGAGTCGGGGTGCTCCCGTCGTCTCAATCGTTTGGTTTAAGGGGGTGAACAACAACTAATGAGTGCTCTCTGTCTCCAGCACCAAACAGGAAGCAGCAAACCGGCTAGACCACTATACAAACTGAAGCCCAAATCTCCCAAAAATGGGCGCTGCCATCTTGTAATTTTGGAGCCAGAGTCTGCGCAGTAGTAGTCAGATGGTGAAGCCTCTGGGCCCTATCTTGCACCCGGCGCAGCGCAAAGCCTGACGCAAGTGTCTTTGCTAGTTTAAGACCGAAGCAGTTGTCAGTTTCCCGTCCAGCGCCCACGTCGTTTAAATAGCAAATGCACCTACACCCACTGACCAACAAAAACCTGGTCTAAAGTCAATAACGCAGCATTTCATTGTTATTTTAACAGAGCATTAGTAAAATGCTCCTAGGCTCGTGCACAGCGCGCGCACTATGCTTGTTACACACACAGGGACGCACAGCAGCACTCACACATGCAGAAGATTACAAATAAAAATATTACGGTGTAAATCCTCCATCATAACAGCAATGCTCCAAGGTCCAAACGCGCCTGGCTTTTAAAGGGAATGGGAGATGATCTCTGATTGGTTGATTGCATGTTACGCCCCAAACACCCCTCTGATTAATGAAGACACTAAGTACAACCCTTTAGAACCATGCGCCCGGCACACGGACACTTTTTTTCTGCCGTCAAACTAGCAAAAGTGGATTTGGACACTCCCTAAACGCACCTGCACCAGGCGCTTCTCGCCGTGTGCTTAGATCGTTAAAATAGGGCCCATAGCTTCTAAGTCCCTCGCCTTAGCTTTAGTATCTAAGTCCCGCCCTTACACCCATCTGACCAATCAGGAGTTAATCCCAGCTTGGATGCATTTTTTTGTGGTTTTCAAAAGAAAAATGTGGAATAGATCCTGAATTTTATTTTAATTCATTCAGTATTATAGTAGTTATTTTATGAATTAGCATTTAGCAACAATATCTGACGTACCCCCTGCAGTCCTCCAAAGGACCCCTAGGGGGACACGGACCCCCATTTGAGAACCAGAGCTCTAGGTTGAAATGAGGAGCGGCTGGTTCGACTCGCCGCCTCTCAAAAGCTGACAAAAGTCTTTTAAACTGACCTTTGTCGACAGATTTAGCAGCTGCACGGTCTATTTCTGTCTTAAAATGTTTTCAGAAACACGTTCCGGTGAACTATTTTCATAAAATAAGAGATTGTATTCTGTACGAGCCGCTGTTATAGTCGGTGTCAATATCACGGAGCAGCCAGCCCCACATGACGTGTTCGTCCAATTAGCTGCAGCCATCGTGGTTGTAGGAGGGCGGAGCCGGTTTTCTTTGCTTGTCATTGGTCAATGACTGGAAACTAGAGGCGCGAACACTAGCTTGTGATGCTGGGAAGGGGAGCGATCCCATCCGTGCAGTGGTGTAGTCTAATGTATTGTAATGGGTATACTGTACTGTATATATATATTGACCAGAATCTGCATTTGGGGAATGGGGGGGGAGGGGGGGGCATATCATAGTAGGGGGGTCTGGCTGTCCTCCCCAGGGAAGTTTTGAGCGTCAGCAACTTCATTTTCTGAATTTGGATACGCAATTTGCGGTGGAAATCCCTTTATTTAGCCTATGCAAAGAAAAAGAACACAGATGACAATTCGAAATATATCAAACATATAATGGGAAGTATGTTGTTACGTGTCACTGGGCATTTTCAAGTGGGTATATGGAAATCCTGGCGCTTTCTTAGTGGGTACTACACCACTGCATCTGTGAAAACAACACATATATGGACATGTACTATAACATTTAACGTCCCCTAGTGGTGCCAGGAAATACGTCCTCATATGTAAACCAGAGAATCACAGTCTTGATCGGACGGTGGAGCCGCAGTATCCAAGTCATAATACACCGCGCCACCTTTTTAACCCTTTCATTCAGAGACCCTCCACTTGTTCTGCTCCTCATCTTCTCCTCTTGTTTTTCTGTTTTAGGTGCTGAACTTTGATGCCGGCCGACTGAGAGACAACCTCAAGTTCTGCCATGAAGGATATCCTTCAATTATACCTCGCTACAAGTTTCATAACTTCCAGGGAGCTGAACAGTTAGTTAACAACTTGTGGCCCAACCATCCCTCCCCACTGGAGAAAGATGAATAGCTAAATTAAGTGTTAACACTTAAAACACAATAAACATTATTCAAATAAAATCAGTTTGCAGTGTTCTGTTTAAAGGAAAATATTGGAAACATGTTTGACATGTGAATGTCACTGGGACACACACACACACACACACACACACACACACACACACACACACACACACACACACACACACACATAGTGTGTGGCACTATCTTTGTGGGGACCCGTCATTGACATAATGCATTCCCTAGCCCCTTACCCTAACCTTAACCATCACCACTAAATGCCTAACCTTAACCCTTACCCTCACCCTAACCATAACCTAATTCTAACCCTAATCCTAAAACCAAGTCTTAACCCTCAAACAGACCTTTAACCTTGTGGGGTCCAGCATTTTGGCCTCACAAAGCTGTCGGGACCCCACAAGTATACTGGACACCCGGTTTTTGGACCCCACGAATATAGTTAAACGAAAACACACATACACACGCACACACACACACACACACACACACACACACACACACACACACACACACACACACACACACACACACACACACAAAAAATACTGTAACAGAAAATAACTTGTAAAAATACAGTAACCTTCCATTAATAAAATACAGTTTGTAGCTTTATTATGACATGAAATCTTGTGTATTACTTTTATTGGTGCATATACGTTGGGGAAACATATGTCGAGCTGCATGTCCCCTGCCCTTTTGCCATAATGTGCAACGTAACTCATGCGTTATGCCTTATGTGCACACACTCACGTATAAACAAATGCATTGACATGGTGACACCAAGTCCTCCCGGAGTTGTGCCTTTTGTCATTAGATTTACTTTCAATAACTTGGTAAACAGAGGCAGTAAGAGAACAGCTACATGCAAGGTGTGTGGCACCAAGACAACTTCATCAGGCATCTCAAAACGCACCTAAATAGGTCAGTCACTTGCTAATGTGAAAGAGACGTTACATTTAGCATACTATATCGTCACAGGTAACAAGCTAACCATCGCTAAATGTTGTGCTAATGCTGGGAACAGGCACATCGTATCGTTATAGTTAGTAGTTGCTGAGGCTCAGACATCCATGGTGCACAGGAGGCGGGACGCACGGAACCATCTCCCCAGGAACAAATGCTGTGTCGGGGGGGAACTCATGTGATGCCTAATTGATCCCGTGGATGATTTGTAGACTATTAAGTGAACAAGGTGTACCCGGTCCACCAAACACTGGGCCGTCTTTACTCTCTTAATTCTGCACATATTTCTGTTACTGTAGTCACAGTAGTTTACTATTTCATTATTTCATTCATGCGTGGCGCAGCGGATCCGTGCACACTGTCACCTGCCGTGGAGACGCTGGCCTCACTAACCTCTCCTCCTCTGAGTCGGGTCTCCCTCGCGCTGGACTCAGTTTCACTGAGCGTACTAACACTGCGTAATTTGGACTGACACTGAGATGCATGTTGTTCTGTAACTGGTGTGGCGCTGCCACTTTTCTCTTGATTTCCACTTCGACATTAGACATTTTTTTGAGTGAAGGAGACATTTAGCATATATCACCACAGGTAACAAGCTAACCATCGCAAAATATTGTGCTAATGCTGGGAACAGGCACATTGTATCTTTATAGTTGTATCCATATGATGTGACAGACTTAGGTTAATATTTCACCAGGTCTGAGGGCTAGAGGGATGTGTTAAGTAGACCCCATACAGTTATCCTACAACTGATTTTAATACTGTACTGTCTGGATGGTAGCTACAGGACATGCTTTCAATTCATAAGATTTAATAATACAGTGTTAGGGACAGATCAGGTGGCCAGAGACTTGACTTGGACTTCCAAAAAAGCAGCTCCAGATGAAGCAGGGATTCCTGGAGAAGTTCACCACCTCTCCAGCCTTTAAGAAGACCTCCAGGCTGGGCTCATACCGCTTCACCTTCCCCCTGGAGGACCTGCTGGAGGTCTACAGAGAACAGGTACAGGGTTAGAGTTAAGCTCCATCAGTTTGTAGGTTGTGTTGGCAGAAGTAAAAACAATCAATAGAGTGATAGACGTCAGGTCGTCCATTAAAACCTCTTCTGTTGGATCCAGTTTTGCTCCGTTGGCGATGAGAGCGTCATACGGGTGTTTAAAGCACCCATATTATGCTCATTTTCAGGCTCATAATTGTATTTTAAGGTTGTACCAGAATAGGTTTACATGTTTTAATTTTCAAAAAGCACCATATTTTAGTTGTACTGCACCGCTCTCTCTCACTGCTGCAGATCCTCTTTTCAGCTGGTCTCTGTTTTAGCTACAGAGTGAGACCTCTTTTCTTCTTCTTCTTCTGTACTATCTTTGATTGCTCTCGCACATGCCCAGTAGCTCAGATGTAGATCATGTCAGCTATCTAGCTCCATAGACAGTAAAAGAAAGGCTGTTTCTACAACTTCGGTCAGTTACAAGGCAGGATTAGCTGGGGACTTCTAAATGAGGGCGCACATGGAAGTAGTTCTTTTGTAGATTATGGTGAACTTGTGTGTGTTGTAGCAGTGCTTTGCTATTGAGAACGAGGTAGCATGCTAGCGTTAGCATTAGCGTTAGCATGCTAACACTAACGTTACGAGCTAATGGTTGCGGTTAGCCAGCTCGTTTTGGCTTGTGACGTCACAAACCATGCCAATTTAGACCAGCTCACCCGGAGACTGAAGGCAGGACACATTCAGAAACCGTATCTCACTCCAAACAGCATGGATGGCTTTTTTTTCAAAGTTTGTATGTGGCCTGGGTGGGGGCCACCATTCTCATTGAAATGCATGGCTGCCAGGTACAGCATGATAATAGGGTGTAGTTGTGTACATAACTCTGGCATAACATAGCACCTTCAGGAGTTAAGTTGTCCTGCCCTCAGACAACCATCAGACAAAACTAACACATTTATCTTTCGTTTTCCTACTCTTCCTGTCTTCGTTTCTCTTTCTTTCTTTCTTTCTTTCTTTCTTTCTTTCTTTCTTTCTTTCTTTCTTTCTTTCTTTCTTTCTTTCTGTCTCTCTGTTCTTGTGTTTTTATATAGTGTGCCAACAATGTGGGTTCCCATTAAGACAGGAAAGAAGAAGAAATGAAAGTGAAGGACAAATAGAAACTCCCTTTCTCTAAATCACATGATGACTCATCGTTTTATGATGCCACTATCAGTGTTGTTGGCTAGGTGTGCTTTGTGTATAAGGAATCTGAATACTGGAGGTAATTATGATTGCAGAACAAGATATATTGCAACTATGGAGAGTCTTATTATGGCTGAATACCTTATAACCTCTAACTCTAACACCAGATACTGACTGGTCAGTATGTGTGTGTGTGTGTGTGTGTGTGTGTGTGTGTGTGCTGAAGAATCTGCCCAGAGACAAAGGAGGATGATGAAAGATTAGGGACATGTTTAGACGAGGTGTTCATAATTTGACAGACTTTGCTGACCTTAAGCTCCGTACAGTGGCGCAAAAAGTGGGTATGCGCTATATGCGGCGGATAAAGGCGCAGCACCATGTGGGGCGCCAAAGCGATAGTAAAAAAAAAATAAATAAAAAAAAATTGAAAATAAAAAAGTAATTATTTTTTTGGTATTTTCTATATGTGGCTGCTGTTGTGGGTTTCTAAATCATTTCTGCATTTCCTCAATGTTATTATATAACATTTTAGAGGACTAACAGGATAGAGTAGGCGCCCTGTCTCATAAGCGTCCATCATAGAATGTTGACATAGAATGTTGACATAGAATGTTGACAGAATGTTGACATAGAAGAGGGGGGGAGCGGGTGGACGCCGTGAGCGCGAAGCAAGCAGGTACGAGTCGTGAAGTAGGAAAAAGAAAAAGAACAAAGCAAAACAGCTGTTGGGGCGAAAAATAGAAAAAGAAAGAGGGAAAAGATGACGTGTTAAGGGATGTGACAACAGTTAAATAAGTGGATGGTGAGAGGCAACAGGTAGGATTTAAAGTGTGACGTCTGTGCTTGCAAATATTCACGTTAACAGACTAGCTAGCGTTTGCTAACACTGGGAATGTAGCAGCCAAATGAGGGTTTACAGCCAGCTTAGAATATGCAAAACCAAGGTTGCTGAGCTGAAAACTGGTAAATAGCTATAGTAATAAATGACAAGAATCTGGAAAAAATAACTAATGCTATAACTCTGGTTTACCATGGAATCATGCATAGATTTGCTACCAAACATGGAGGCTTTCAAATATCCATGTTAACAGACTGGCTAGTGTTTGCTAACTTAATGCAAACCAATGTTGCTGATAGCTACATTTAGATTTTGGTTAACCCCTATGGTACCAATCCCATGCAGGACATATCTCAATTTTATTAAAGTCAAATATATATTTAAAATCCAACATGTGAATGTAATTTCAATAGCAGCACAGCCTTACTGCATACTAGTTGTCTTATCTGATGCCATCACTGGCACTGATCACTGATTTAAGAATTGAATTTAGGCTGCTATATTTAACAGTGAGTTCATTTCATTCAGGTGTGAGGATGGTGGATCAGGAAAGACAGGGGAAGGCAACAGGTAGGTCTAACATTAGGTGGAAGTGTAGGGGGAGCCACTTGATACCAACAGATTAATTTCTTAATATTATTGATATGAAAAAACTAAAATTGTTAAAAGCGCCAAAATTGTTGCTGCATACCCCTCTGACACTGGGTAGTTGCGCCCCTGCGCAGAGGGGTCTGCGGGGGTACGCCGTTGATTTGATGCAGAACCGTAAAAAGGACTTTAGTGTGCTTTGTGTACTCATGCTGGTTGATGATGCCACTATCAGCCCTGTGCCTGAATGTGCTTTGTGTTCGAGGAATCTGACTCCTAGTTACAGCAGCTTCTATTCAATGAGATAATAATAGAATACTGGAGGTAATTATGTTTGCTCAACAAGATATATTGCAGCTGTAAGGAGTGTTATTATGGCTGAAGACCTTATAAAATGATATACAGCATTTAACCCTCCTGATGTCCTCGGGTCTAATTTGACCCATTTTCTTAAAGTTTCTATATCGTGGATGGTTCACTACAACGCTCTTCACAAGTTACTGTAAATAAATCATCAGTTCACTTCTTTCATTGAATTTGGGTGTTTTATTACATTTTATAGCATTTAAAGAAAAATTGATAATAGAACGTTGAAAAGACGTCGGAAAAAAATGTCAAAAATGTCGGAAAAAGTGACAAAAAACTTGGAAAAAAGTGAGAAAAGCTTAAAAAAATGTCAAAAAAGCGCAGAAAAATATTGAGAGAAACTTTGAAAAGTGTCGAAAATGACGACCAAAACGTTGGAACATTTTGACCCAGAAAAACAAAAAGTTGCATGTTCGACGGGGAAGACTACACAAGGGTTAATGATCTACCTACTGTATATTTATATTACCTACTGTATATTTATATTACCTACTGTATATTTATATTATCTACTGTATATTTATATTACCTACTGTATATTTATATTACCTACTGTATATTTATATTATCTACTGTATATTTATATTATCTACTGTATATTTATATTACCTACTGTATATTTATATTATCTACTGTATATTTATATTACCTACTGTATATTTATATTGCTTACTGTATATTTATATTACCTACTGTATATTTATATTGCACAACTTTTTAACAGGATGTGGTGCAAATGAGACAAACTGTCACTGGTTGGAACATGATCATCCTCTATTTCAGTTCATAAGTAACGATCACAACAACAATGAAAACCATTATTTTGCACGTTACCTTTTGCAAGTAAACTCTTATTCTGTGTCGTGTTCTGAAGGGGAATTTAAGTAGTTTAAAGAGGGAAATTATGAAGGGAAATGTCACAGTTCAAGGTGTTTTCACTGGTGATTTGTTGTACTGTTTAATTGATTCAATAAATACTTGTGATGCTAATCTTTCCAAAAGTCAACAAGTAATCATGTTAACTAATCGCGATTTCAAGATTGATCAAAATAACTGATTATAATTAGTGTCTGTAATGTGTATAGTACACATTGTTCTGTAACTTTTTTAAAGTCACTTAAGCTTTTTCTAAAATATTTAAACTTTTTCTAAAATTCTAAACTTTTATTCTGTTTCCATTAAGACAGGAAAGGAAATAAGAGGAAACAAAAGTGAAACCCTTTGGCCTGTTTCTCCCCTTCTCTAAATCACATGATGACTCATTGTTTATACCGCAGTTAATGATCTACCTATAGTTATATTGCACAACTTGTTAACAGGATGTGGTGCAAATGAGAGATAGTTTATCTCTCATTTGCACCACATCCTGTCTCTGGTACAAGTCGGTACATGATCATCGCGTCGGGTGAAGTCTCTATAAAAGAGGAAACGGGTTGGGCTTATTTATTTCCCTGAGATAACTTCACTTACAAGCAGAGAAAAGTGAGCACAGACTCAGACTTTTAATTTGTCTTTTTGATCTACCATGGAGAAAGGGGTCAACAGGAGAGAGCACAAGGAACATGTCTTTGAAAAACAGCACTTGAAGCTGAATGATTTAAAAGAGAAAGCTCGAGATTTGACAAATCAATATCTCTTCAAAGAAAACATCCCCAAATCCCCTCGCCCGGAGTTTCATGTGTCTCATCTGAAACATGACACAGAGGGAGACGGATTGCGTGGCATCTGGAGGGATAAAGGCTTCAAGGTAGGACAAAATAATATTATATTGATACCGTGATATAACACAAGTGTTGTCAATCACGGCTCCAAACAGCTGCATTACAGTAAAGTGATGTAATCTTCTGAACTCACCTGACTGGTCCAGCTGTTCTATTATTTGGCTTTATCCACTTAGTCAGATATTTTTTTCTTAACCCTTGTGTTTTCTTCCCGTTGTCCTCCCGAGTCAAAATTGACCCAGTCTGTTTTGCCAGTTTATAACTCTTGTGTTGTCTTTAAAGTAGTGTTTACAAGCTTGTTAGAATAGACACTGTGTCTTCTGACAGGGGGGCCTCAGTAATGCCTGTAAGAGAGAGGGGTCACATTTGGCCATTGGCTGCATCCTTTGGTTTTATTCAGAATAAATGCAAGTAACAACTGCATGTTTTTCACCTTTTCCCAGTTTAAAGCACCAAATTCGTCGCAACATTGACGTGTCAGATTAGTGATATCTGATTTTTTTTGGCTTCAAGGACCCGTTCTCTGGGTTGGATCTGCTGTGGTGGAGTCTGTCTGTGGGACCTGATGAGATAAAGTCAGCTGAGAGGAGACTCCTGGAGAAAACCTACCCAGATCAGACGGAGGAGCAGCTCCAGAAGCAGCAGGGATTCCTGGAGAAGTTCACCACCTCTCCAGCCTTCCTGAAGACCTCCAGGCTGGGCTCATACCGCTTCACCTTCCCCCTGAAGGACCTACTGGAGGCCTACAGCGAACAGGTACACAGTTTAAGTTTATTTATATATATAAGTTTGCACCAAAGTGCTTCACAAAGACTAAAACATAAGTAAACAAGCATGAAACACACACACACACACACACACACACACACACACACACACACACACACACATATATATATATATATATATATATATATATATATATATATATGTGTATATACATGGATTGGGTGAAAATACAACAATGTGTGTATGTGCTCGTTGCAAAAGAGCTGTGTGCAGTCAAATGAGGAAATGGTTAAAAGTCGGTCCGGGTGACCTCTTTATGCACAGAAGAGAGAGAGTTTACCTTGTCATAGTTGAATTACGACAGTTCAGTGGGTAAATAGGACATACAGAGAACCTCAAAGTCCCATTGACTCCTCTTTCCTCTGCAAATCTCACAATTTGAAACTGCCGCTGAAAACGGGTGAATCCAAACAAAGCTAATAGTTGACTTCAACTCGGTGGCTGTACCTTAATTGGCTCTGGTCTCTACCTTTGTCACGCCCCAAAATGTACATACAGACAAGCGCAGACACTAGTTTAGCTGCAAGCTGCGCTGTGTACTCTGTACACGGGAATTACAAAGAAGAAAGTTTTCAAGGATATTGAAAATGAACCACGGTTGTAAATGCAGTGTTCCAGGCTGTACAGGGCATGCTGACACTTTTCACATTTCATCGCGAGCTGCCGGTCGTGGTGCTCCAGGTAAGCGGTAGTTAGTGGTTCAGTTACCACAGAAAAGGTGACTGTGCGCTGGGTACAGAGCACCATGAGCTGCCGGTCGTGGAGCTCCGTCAGGTCAGCGTAGTTGGTGGTCTAGTTACCGGGTAACTGCGAGTGTGGCAGGCATGTTCCCTGATATTAATAAATTACGTTTTTTTCATTTATATTGCAATGCAAATAATACACTTAACCAGTAGCAAAGCGGCAATCGGGAGAGTCTGCACTTTTCCCGGTCTGATAATAGTTATACATTGCGAGTTCTTAGCAACGCCATCCAGCAGCCGCACGTTTGGAAGTCTATCGGTAACGTTAACAGACAGTGTGTGAGTCTAATGATGGAAAGCCAAAAAAGAAAAGGGAAAGGTGGCGCTGAGAATGTCAGACTCAAAAGAAAAAAAAAGGGATTGTGTTGTTCAACCCCCCCCGTGCGTCTTTGCTCTGCAGCTTCGCTCGTTGTAAACCAACCAATCAGCGCGCAGCTCATCTAAATATTCATGAGCATACCATAAAAGGGAGAAAACCTCTCGTTTCATTCTAGGGCTATTACACAGGGTTGCATTAGGGCGCATAGAACAGCACCCGGGCCCTTTTCAGCCCCAGCAATGTTACATACCCTATTAGGAGACCTTAAGGGACAGTGTGAGATACCCTATATAATCATTCTATCACCCCTTTAACACTTAGGTCATAAAAATAGATAGAGATAGAGATAGATAGAGGACCCAACCCCGGCGTGTGGTGTATGAAGATAGCAGTTTCTTCCTAGAAACAGGGAGACACGCCCCTGTGAGGGGAGGATAAGAGCGCAGGGAGAGGGTAGATCGGGGCTCATTCGAACCGAGATCCTGGTGGACCGGGCTGTGACTTGATGTCTGTTGCTAGGGAAACTTAGACTCTGTTTTTGGGAACCCACAGCTGTGTTTGTAACTTTTTTGCTGGACTTGCTGTAAACTTTGCTTAATTTGAATCCATCGTCTCAGATTGATGCTTGAGTTTTTGGTATAAGTCCCATCAAAGAATGCGCGGGAATTAGAGTAATTAGAGTAGAGATATCTCGGCCTTCGGGCCTATGCCTTTGTCGCCAGAATTCCCTTCAACAGTCTTAAAACCACCCACGGACTCAGCCTGTGTAATGGCTACCAGCAAGGAATTCCAGAGCCGGGAAGCCGGACTTTGATGAATGGATGTTCCTGTACTGTACAGTAATTTCTCTTCTGTTGTTTCCAGTTTTGCTCCGGCGCTCCTCCCATAATGCGGGTGTTCAAGACCATCCTGTACAAACAGGAAGTGAATTACGTTGTGCTGGTCCACAGTCCAGACCAGGAGCATCAGTTCTCTGACTATCCTCTGCTGACTGACAACCCAGACGCTGTCTGCACTTACAGAGACGGCTGCTTCATCTGGAGGCCTGAGGCCATGAGTGAGACACACGGGTAAGAACCACAGACACTCATCTGTCCTGCTGTTATTATAGACACTGAACTAACCACAGACACTCATCTGTCCTGCTGTTATTACAGACACTGAACTGACCACAGACACTCATCTGTCCTGATGTTATTACAGACACTGAACTAACCACAGACACTCATCTGTCCTGCTGTTATTACAGACCCTGAACTAACCACAGACACTCATCTATCCTGCTGTTATTACAGACACTGAACTGACCTGGAACTTGTAGCTTCCAGTTGTCTCTCTGTAGTTGCCATATCTTTAGTAATAGTAATGAGTGAAAGTCTTCAACGTTATCTTTGTCTCTGTTATTTGTCAGATATGAGTTGATCGAGGGACCTGATCAGATGGAAGTGAAGGAGCTGTTTGGTAGAGAAGTTCAGTTCTATGTTTGGGATAATGTCTCCATCGCCCTGCATGTGGATAAACAGGTACCTTCACTGCTCAATCTTCTCACTCTCTACAGACAGTCCCGTCTCCTTTTCAGTCTTGTTGTTTGGTCTTTTCTGTCCATATTATAAAGATAAAGGGGTCGAGAAGTTCCAAATCGATCTGCAGGCTCAAAACTTATGCCAACTGTCCACCAAATGACTTGTCAAGCGATTCCTCTTTCTCAGACAGATGTCCAATCTGGGAATGAAATCCTGAGCGTGTTGCTAGAGTCGGGGTGCTCCCGTCGTCTCAATCGTTTGGTTTAAGGTGGTGAACATTGTCAACAACTAATGAGTGCTCTCCGTCTCCAGCACCAAACAGGAAGCAGCAAACCGGCTAGACCACTATACAAACTGAAGCCCAAATCTCCCAAAAATGGGCGCTGCCATCTTGTAATTTTGGAGCCAGAGTCTGCGCAGTAGTAGTCAGATGGTGAAGCCTCTGGGCCCTATCTTGCACCTGGCGCAGCGCAAAGCCTGACGCAAGTGTCTTTGCTAGTTTAAGACCGAAGCAGTTGTCAGTTTCCCGTCCAGCGCCCACGTCGTTTAAATAGCAAATGCACCTGCACCCACTGACCAACAAAAACCTGGTCTAAAGTCAATAACGCAGCATTTCATTGTTATTTTAACAGAGCATTAGTAAAATGCTCCTAGGCTCGTGCACACTATGCTTGTTACACACACAGGGACGCACAGCAGCACACACACACACAGAAGATTACAAATAAAAATATTACAGTGCAAATCCTCCATCATAACAGCAATGCTCCAAGGTCCAAACGCGCCTGGCTTTTAAAGGGAATGGGAGATGACCTCTGATTGGTTTATTACATGTTACGCCCAAAACACAACTCTGATTAATGAAGACACTAAGTACAACCCTTTAGAACCATGCACCCGGCACACGGACACTTTTTTTCTGCCGTCAAACTAGCAAAAGTGGATTTGAACACGCCCTAAACACACCTGCACCAGGCGCTTCTCGCCGTGTGCTTAGATCGTTAAAATAGGGCCCATAGCTTCTAAGTCCCTCGCCTTAGCCTTAGTATCTAAGTCCCGCCCTTACACCCATCTGACCAATCAGGAGTTAATTAAAAATGTGGAATACATCCTGAATTTTATTTTAATTCATTCAGTATTATAGTAGTTATTTTATGAATTAGCATTTAGCAACAATATCTGACGTACCCCCTGCAGTCCTCCAAAGGACCCCTAGGGGGACACGGACCCCCATTTGAGAACCAGAGCTCTAGGTTGAAATGAGGAGCGGCTGGTTCGACTCGCCGCCTCTCAAAAGCTGACAAAAATCTTTTAAACTGACCTTTGTCGACAGATTTAGCAGCTGCACGGTCTATTTCTGTCTTAAAATGTTTTCAGAAACACGTTCCGGTGAACTATTTTCATAAAATAAGAGATTGTATTCTGTACGAGCCGCTGTTATAGTCGGTGTCAATATCACGGAGCAGCCAGCCCCACATGACGTGTTCGTCCAATTAGCTGCAGCCATCGTGGTTGTAGGAGGGCGGAGCCGGTTTTCTTTGCTTGTCATTGGTCAGTGACTAGAAACTAGAGGCGAGAACACTAGCGTGTGATGCTGGGAAGGGGAGCGATCCCATCCGTGCAGTGGTGTAGTCTAATGTATTGTAATGGGTATACTGTACTGTATATATATATTGACCAGAATCTGCATTTGGGGAATGGGGGGGGGAGAATCACAGTCTTGATCAGACGGTGGAGCCGCAGTATCCAAGTCATAATACACCGCGCCACCTGTTTAACCCTTTCATTCAGAGACCCTCCACTTGTTCTGCTCCTCATCTTCTCCTCTTGTTTTTCTGTTTTAGGTGCTGAACTTTGATGCCGGCCGACTGAGAGACAACCTCAAGTTCTGCCATGAAGGATATCCTTCAATTATACATCGCAACAAGTTTCATAACTTCCAGGGAGCTGAACAGTTAGTTAACAACTTGTGGCCCGACCATCCCTCCCCACTGGAGAAAGATGAATAGCTAAATTAACACTTAAAACACAATAAACATTATTCAAATAAAATCAGTTTGCAGTGTTCTGTTTAAAGGAAAATATTGGAAACATGTTTGACATGTGAATGTCACTGGGACACACACACACACACACACACACACACACACACACACACACACACAAAAAAAAAAATACTGTAACAGTAAATAACTTGTAAAAATACAGTAACTTTCCATTAATAAAATACAGTTTGTAGCTTTATTATGACATGAAATCTTGTGTATTTTTGGGGCTTTTTTGAAAGATATCTACACCTGAAACCCAGGTCTTTGTGTGTGTGTGTGTGTGTGTGTGTGTGTGTGTGTCTTTGGAAATCGAATAGACTTCAGACTTGACTTGCAACTCGAGCTTCGAGACTTCTCAACAACCTGAATTTCATGCAATTATTGTTTTTTAAATCTAAATGTATTCATGTATTTCTATTTTCTTTTATTGGTGCATATCCGTTGGGGAAACATTTGACGAGCTGCATGTCCCCTGCCCTTTTGCCATAATGTGCAACGTAACTCATGCGTTATGCCTTATGTGCACACACTCACGTATAAACAAATGCATTGACATGGTGACACCAAGTCCTCCCGGAGTTGTGCCTTTTGTCATTAGATTTACTTTCAATAACTTGGTAAACAGAGGCAGTAAGAGAACAGCTACATGCAAGGTGTGTGGCACCAAGACAACTTCATCAGGCATCTCAAAACGCACCTAAATAGGTCAGTCACTTGCTAATGTGAAAGAGACGTTACATTTAGCATACTATATCGTCACAGGTAACAAGCTAACCATCGCTAAATGTTGTGCTAATGCTGGGAACAGGCACATCGTATCGTTATAGTTAGTAGTTGCTGAGGCTCAGACATCAATGGTGCACAGGAGGCGGGACGCACGGATCCATCTCCCCAGGAACAAATGCTGTGTCGGGGGGGAACTCATGTGATGCCTAATTGATCCCGTGGATGATTTGTAGACTATTAAGTGAACAAGGTGTACCCGGTCCACCAAACACTGGGCCGTCTTTACTCTCTTAATTCTGCACATATTTCTGTTACTGTAGTCACAGTAGTTTACTATTTCATTATTCCATCCATGCGTGGCTCAGCGGATCCGTGCACACTGTCACCTGCCGTGGAGACGCTGGCCTCACTAACCTCTCCTCCTCTGAGTCGGGTCTCCCTCGCACTGGACTCAGTTTCACTGAGCGTACTAACACTTTGAAAATAAATGGTATTACATCAGTGAGTTCAAACTGCTTATTGTGCGTAATTTGGACTGAGATGCATGTTGTTCTGTAACTGGTGTGGCGCTGCCACTTTTCTCTTGATTTCCACTTCGACATTAGACATTTTTTTGAGTGAAGGAGACATTTAGCATATATCACCACAGGTAACAAGCTAACCATCACAAAATATTGTGCTAATGCTGGGAACAGGCTAATTGTATCTTTATAGTTGTATCCATATGATGTGACAGACTTAGGTTAATATTTCACCAGGTCTGAGGGCTAGAGGGATGTGTTAAGTAGACCCCATAAAGTTATCCTACAACTGATTTTAATACTGTACTGTCTGGATGGTAGCTACAGGACATGCTTTCAATTCACAAGATTTAACAATACAGTGTTAGGGACAGATCAGGTGGCCAGAGACTTGAGACTTGACTTGGACTTCCAAAAAAGCAGCTCCAGATGAAGCAGGGATTCCTGGAGAAGTTCACCACCTCTCCAGCCTTTAAGAAGACCTCCAGGCTGGGCTCATACCGCTTCACCTTCCCCCTGGAGGAACTGCTGGAGGTCTACAGAGAACAGGTACAGGGTTAGAGTTAAGCTCCATCAGTTTGTAGGTTGTGTTGGCAGAAGTAAAAACAATCAATAGAGTGATAGACGTCAGGTCGTCCATTAAAACCTCTTCTGTTGGATCCAGTTTTGCTCCGTTGGCGATGAGAGCGTCATGCGGGTGTTTAAAGCAGCCATATTATGCTCATTTTCAGGCTCATAATTGTATTTTAAGGTTGTACCAGAATAGGTTTACATGGTTTAATTTTCAAAAAGCACCATATTGTTGTTGTACTGCACCGCTCTCTCTCACTGCTGCAGATCCTCTTTTCAGCTGGTCTCTGTTTTAGCTACAGAGTGAGACCTCTTTTCTTCTTCTTCTTCTGTACTATCTTTGATTGCACTGCACATGCCCAGTAGCTCAGATGTAGATCATGTCAGCTATCTAGCTCCATAGACAGTAAAAGAAAGGCTGTTTCTACAACTTCGGTCAGTTACAAGGCAGGATTAGCTGGGGACTTCTAAATGAGGGCGCACATGGAAGTAGTTCTTTTGTAGATTATGGTGAACTTGTGTGTGTTGTAGCAGTGCTTTGCTATTGAGAACGAGGTAGCATGCTAGCGTTAGCATTAGCGTTAGCATGCTAACACTAACGTTACGAGCTAATGGTTGCGGTTAGCCTGCTCGTTTCGGATTGTGACGTCACAAACCATGCCGATTTAGACCAGCTCACCCAGAGACTGAAGGCAGGACACATTCAGAAACCGTATCTCACTCTAAACAGCATGGATGGATTTTTTTTTCAAAGTTTGTATGTGTGTGGAAGCATCACACATACAATACAATACAATTTCATAATATGGGGACTTTAAGACAAGCTTGTTCAAACAGGAAGTGATGGAAGACAGGAAGAATGAGGGAAGACATTTTAATAGTGAAAAACTATCAGATGGTCACACTGTTGACACTTAATTTAGCTATTCATCTTCCTCCAGTGGCCACAATTCATTAACAAGCTTTTCAGCTGTTAGGAAGTCTTCAAATGTGGCACCACGTGGACAGTGGAGGAGGAAATGGACATGAAAGTTCAGTCTTGATCTTGAAATGAAAAGTCTCTCAGTCTTTATCAGACAGAGTTGGCTAAATGTCAGACAGAGTTGGCTCTGCTCTGGGAAAGCTCTGGAAAAAGGGAGTTAAATGGAATTTAGAGTGAGTTAGTGTTTTCCATTTGATTGTATTTGATCGTATTTGATGTTATGTTCTGTATTCTCTTGTTAATTAAACTATATGGCCTCTTTAGGTCCAGCAGCACTTCCCTCTGCTAGTGATGAGTCAGCAGAAACTCTTTCTGAACTGAACACACAAACAGCAGCAGAACAGAACCTGTTACATCTGACATATGTTTTTTACTGTTTTTGGCTTCAGGAACTAGCACCTTGTATGTTAGTGTCCCTGATGTTGTCCTGGCCTGGGTGGGGCCAGCATTCTCATTGAAATGCATGGCTGCCAGGTACAGCCTGATAATAGGGTGTAGTTGTGTACATAACTCTGGCATAACATAGCACCTTCAGGAGTTAAGTTGTCCTGCCCTCAGACAACCATCAGCCAAAACTAACACATTTATCTTTCGTTTTCCTACTCTTCCTGTCTTAGTTTCTCTTTATGTATTTCTTTATTATTATTTATTTCTAAAAAGTGGGTATGAGCTATATGCGGCGCATTGGGGAGCAGGACCATGTGGGGCGCCAAAGCGACAGTAAAAAAATAAAAAAATAAAAAAAAATTGAAAATAAAAAAGTTATTATTTTTTTGGTATTTTCTATATGTGGCTGCTGTTGTGCATTTCTAAATCATTTCTGCATTTCCTCAATGTTATTATATCACATTTTAGAGGACTAACAGGATAGAGTAGGCGCCCTGTCTCATAAGCGTCCATCATAGAATGTTGACATAGAATGTTGACATAGAATGTTGACATAGAATGTTGACATAGAATGTTGACATAGAAGAGGGGGGGAGCGGGGAGCGGGTGGACGCCGTGAGCGCGAAGCAAGCAGGTACGAGTCGTGAAGTAGGAAAAAGAAAAAGAACAAAGCAAAACAGCTGTTGGGGTGAAAAATAGAAAAAGAAAGAGGGAAAAGGAGATGACGTGTTAAGGGATGTGACAACAGTTAAATAAGTGGATGGTGAGAGGCAACAGGTAGGATTTAAAGTGTGACGTCTGTGCTTGCAAATATTCATGTTAGCAGACTAGCTAGCGTTTGCTAACACTGGGAATGTAGCAGCCAAATGAGGGTTTACAGCCAGCTTAGAATATGCAAAACCAAGGTTGCTGAGCTGAAAACTGGTAAATAGCTATAGTAATAAATGACAAGAATCTGGAAAAAATAACTAATGCTATAACTCTGGTTTACCATGGAATCATGCATAGATTTGCTACCAAACATGGAGGCTTTCAAATATCCATGTTAAAAGACTGGCTAGTGTTTGCTAACTTAATGCAAACCAGTGTTGCTGATAGCTACATTTAGATTTTGATGATTCAAGTTGTGCAATGTGCAATGATTTTTAAATAGCATTGCTCCCTCTCTCTCTCTCTCTCTCTCTTTCTCAGTCCAACAGGTTGCATTCTCAACCTCTCTGCTGGTTGGAGGCATATCAGCAACTATTGGACCCTTTCCCTCGGACTACACCCTGATCTTCAAACCACCAACATCGGAAATGCCTACAACTCAAACACAGGTAGCTGGAGACAACAGGTTTTTGTTGTCTTAAACAAGTCTTCGTAGCACTTCATAGATTTGAAATTATTTTCATCTGCATCCAAATAATAATACATACAAGTTTCTTTTTTCCTTCAAATTTTAAACTGGTTAATGTTTCTGATTGTCTCTTGTTTCTGTAATTTTAGCAATGCTATCTCTGAGTGTTTCTTTATTCTTCTTGTTTCAACTTTAACTTACTGAAAGCAGATAATCAAACCCAACATCATAGCAGTATAAAGAAACAGAGAATGTTGAGCTGTTGTAACATATCAACTCTGTACGATGTCCACATGAGATTCTCTGGACATTGGACGGTTCAGTCTCGCTTTCTAACATGAAGACACAACAGGAGATTTCTAATTTTAAATAAGTAATTTTGGTGCCTAAATCAAACCAAACTGCATCCGTTTCACAACATTAATGAGAATTATAAAACTGCAACAGTTGCGTTTTCGGATAAGAAAACTGTCAAAAAAAAATAAAATAAAACTCATACAAGCAACTTTTGAAAAAAGCTATTTTTTGTTGTTGAAAAAGTGACAAAAAAAGTTAAAATTACATATGTAGATTGGTGTGTGTGTGTGTGTGTGTGTGTGTGTGTGTCTGTATGTGTGTGTATGTGTGTCTCTGTGTTTGTGTTTTATATTTATTTTAAGGATTTTTGTGTTCACATGAAATATAATAATTTTAGCAGTTAAAATCATGTCTCTAGACCCTTCAGAAATGGGGCTGCCAGTCACTGGTCCTCACAATGTCATAAAAACGGGATAGCGTATCTTGTGTGTGTGTATGTCTCTGTGTGTGTGTGTCTGCATGTGTGTCTGTGTGTGTTTTAAATTTATTTTAATCATGTTTGTGTTCACATGAAATATAATAATTTAGCCGTTAAAATCCTGGATTATAAATCATGTCTCTAGACCCTTCAGAAAGGGTGGTGCCAGTCACTGGTCCTCACAACGTCATAAAAATGGGAATGCCTCTGTGTGTGTGTGTCTGTGTGTGTGTGTGTGTGTTTGTATGTGTTGTATTTGTTACCAAATCAAATATTCAAATGTCAGTTTTAGCTAACTATATGAAAGCTATAGTATTTTGTTTGCAAGTGTCTCAGTTTGCTAATAACGTTACATAGCTAACATTAGCTTACTGACGGTTAACTTGCCTGAAATGCCAACAAAGTGCCTTTAGCTAGCTAAAAACATGAGGTTTAAGCATGATTATTTTAGCACCATTTGTCTACCAGAGAAGACAAGTTAGCTGTTAGTAAGCTAATGTTAGTTATGTATTAGCAAGCTAAGGCACTTGCAAACATAGTAGGCTACTATAGCTTTCTGATTGATTTACTATAACACACGCTGCATACTGTGTACAAAATGCAGCTTTAGGTTAACTTACAGACTTGTCACTTGTTAACTGTACAAGACATCTTAATGACAGCCATGCTCCACCCTCAACCTTTAGCCATCCTGTTATCAAGAGCCAGGCAGCTTTTTAGACTCAGTGAGACATTATCATAATATCTAATGGTGTTTTTTCCCATAGACAGTATATAAGAATGGACCAACAGATCCCGTTGCTCTGGACGGAGACCAGTGAAGGATATTAGAAGCACTTTTCTAGTGATGGCTGAGCAGCCTCCAACTGAGAGAGACGACGTAGATGTGACGTGAGCAACCTGTCTGAAAGTTGGAAGTCTTCTGGTAGCTGTGCCAAGAGAAATCTCAATCATTCCCAATCTAGCAGAGACGGAGAGCGTAGGTATATGTAAGGAGATAACATAGGCACAGGCTAATTATTGATCACTAAAATGCTAGTTAACATTAGTAAATAAACTTAAACAGCTAATGGTAGTCCAAACTGCCTGCGAGCTTCTCCTGTACTATACGGTAATTCCTCTACTATGAGACAGTAAGTCTCGGTAATGGAGCCTTTTATACATTGTTGTGTTTCTTTAGAAATAAACAATGGACAAATAAAGTCTTTAAATGCTTCAGATGTAAAGTTATTCGCTGTCAAAGTGGCGCCAAAATGAATGGCAGTCAATGGGATGCTAATGGGAGGTGATGGCTTATTAGCATCAAAATGGCGCCATAGGAGGTTCGTGGTCCAAGGAGAGGCTAACCCCCTTGGTTTTCCCCTGCTAGTACCAGCTCTACTCGGCTCGACTCTAGTCGGCCGCAGTGCCCCGTCCTCCTTTTTCCATTGCAGATTTAGTACTGCCTCATGCGTGAGGCAAGCTTGGCTGGTCATCATAGCGGCGCTGCAGTAAACTAACTGTGACCTAACCCGACACACACACAGAACGTGGAAGGTGTGTTGTTGCCAGAAGACACATTTAGTTTCTAAAGAAGCTGGAGGCAGCAAAAAAAAAAAAACTCAGCTGGCTAAACTATTTAAAAATAGCGGGTTTGTTCAGGACACCAACGTCTGTCGCTTTTACGTCACCTTTTGGTATCGCCTCAGCTCGCTGGGAACCTCGACTGAGGTGGTACTAAATAAAGTACCTGTTAGCAGGTACCAGGGACTTTTTTTCGTAATGGAAAATTAAAAAAGGCGAGTAGAGTCGAGCAGAGTCGAGCAGGTACCATGTGATGGAAAAACGTCATTGCTTACCACTCAGCTCAGTGGCAGTATTATGGGCTGGTATGTACATGTGTTGATGGGGAGTGCAAGGAGTGGTGGGCTGGTCTGGGGCTCAAAAGTCCAAGATTTTTGCAATGAATTAAAACCACAAAACATATCCACTCGGCACCCATGAATGGTGAAAGAATCAAACGGGGACAAAAGCATATTGTCCCAGCCCTAGAGCTCATATGTGAAAACATCTTACCATTCATTGTTTCTTCATACTGCTATGATGTTGAATTTGATTATCTGCTTTCAATAAGTTAAAGTTGAAACAAGAGCAATAAAGAAACACAGATGTAATTGCAATGATATATGTTTATTTGATTAAAATGACAGAAACAAGAGAGAATCAGAAACATTAATCACTTTATATTTGAAGGAAAAAAGATTCCTGTCGACAATTATTAATTATTATTATTTGGATGCAGATGAAATCAGAGAAAATCTATGAAGTGCTATGAAGACTTGTTTAAGACAACAACAACCTGTGTGACTATCACACAGCTGCTGTTTCTGTCTTATATGGGGAACAGCAGAAACCCACTGAAGGTGTTGTGGTGACTTCCATCGGCATATGCCAAATTGTTGGCCATCAGACGCACAAACACAACGTCTCCCACCGCTAGCAAAAGCGTAGCGCCTTTAGAAGTAGTCATAAAATTGTCCTTCTGTTGCTCGAATGCCATGAAAACATACTCTGAGTTCTTGACCAACCAACCCCCTGAACCGTGGATGTTGTCTCCAAATGCACCGAACGTCCACTCAAAGTAGTACGCTCCTCTCACCGGGGCAGTGAACACACCTGTTGGACGTATGTTATTGTCATTTTACAAATAGAAATTGAAAAAATGTTTCAACATCAACATCAACATGCAAGTGAAATGTATTACAGATGCACAATACATCAACACCAATCTCTGAAACTAGTCCAGTATTGAACAAGAACCAAGCTGTAATGTAACCCTACAGGACTAATGTTCAGCAGCAGTTAGAGTCACTAAAAGTTCTGTTGTTGCTGCTGACAGACTCAGATTATTATTCTAAGTGTCTGACAACATTATGGGATGGATCCCTACAGAGATAGACCTTTTAGTTAAAGAGTAAGATCCTTTTAGTTTAACATGAAACAGACCCGAAATCACCATCACCAAACTCCACCAGACTCCATGTAAATAATCAGTACTTTTAGCGTGTATAGAGCCAGCATATTTCCACCAGACTCCATGTAAATAATCAGGACTTTTAGCGTGTATAGAGCCAGCATATTTCCACCAGACTCCATGTAAATAATCAGGACTTTTAGCGTGTATAGAGCCAGCATATTTCCAACAGACTCCATGTAAATAATCAGGACTTTTAGTGTGTATAGAGCCAGCATATCTCCACCAGACTCCATGTAAATAATCAGGACTTTTAGCGTGTATAGAGCCAGCATATCTCCACATGTAAATGGGTGAATTAAGGGTTTATTTCAACCAAACCAGAGTGGTGATTGTTGGAACAGTGGAAAGATGAACCAAGATGGCTTTTGATAGTTTTATTTAGTTTCTGTCCACTTTGAATGAAGTGTGTTTTACGATGACAAAAGTACTAATTATTTACATGGAGTCTGGTGGAGTTTGTGATGGTGACGATCCTTTCCATAATGTTGTCAGACACTGAGAAAAATAATCTATAATTTATTGGCTTTTTCAAATGTTTTGCAAAAAAGAAATACATTACTTTTACAAATACAGTGTTTACACGTGTTTCTCAGTATATAATTATCATAGAAACTGGTTTTATAAAGATTAATACAGGCATCGCTAAATATTGGTATTCTGCCAAAATGTTCATATAGGTGCATCCCTAAAATGTATTGTTGGAATATCAGAGCTACCTGAGTTTGAGTTGTAGGCATTTCCGATGTTGGTGATAACGTATTTGTAGACCAGGGTGTAGTCCATGGAAAAGGGTCCAATAGTTGCTGGTTGGTCTTTAGGCAACAGAGCGACTGAGAACGCAACCTGTTGGACTGAGAGAGAGAGACACAGGCAGAGAGAGAGAGAGAGAGAGAGAGAGAGAGAGAGAGAGAGAGAGAGAGAGAGAGGCAGAGAGAGAGAGGCAGACAGACAGAGAGACAGAGAGAGAGACAGGCAGAGAGAGAGAGAGACAGAGAGAGAGAGAGAGACAGAGAGAGACAGGCAGAGACAGAGAGAGACAGGCAGAGAGAGAGAGAGAGAGAGAAATGTTATTTTAAAAATCATCAAATATTAAACTGATCATTTTGAGTGTAATCAAAGTGTTTAATTTACTACATTTCTAACAAGGTTCAGTATTTAGAAAGCAGGACATGAGTTTAAAATAGAAACAGAATATTTAATTGGCTTTTGAGAATGTTATAGTTATGGGATCATACATAATCAGAATCAAGTCAAAATTAATAGATGTGGTTGTTTGGAATCAGGATATCTTCATGTATAGGTGTCTACATTTTGACCCTTCTCTGTAAATATATTCAGTTTTATTAAATTAATTGTTGTGTGGTTTGCGTTGTATATTTTCCATGTGATGTTTTCCTGCTGCATACAAATTGCCCTTCTGGGACAAAGAATAAACTGAACTGAACTAAATAAGCTACTAAAAGCTTTTTGGAGACACTACAGGCAGAAAGATTTTTCAATTCATATATTACCCTATTCTCAGGTTAACTGAACCACAAACTACCGCTGATTTGACAGAGCACCATAGGCTGCGTCATGTGACCAGCCTGGTTTCGTACGATATTTTACATATTGCTATGCATCCAGTTTCATCCGATATCATCATGGGCGTCAGTTTGGTTTGAATTGTGCCGGGGACAGAGACGCATTCGGAAGTACATTTCCAGAAGTGCTGGGTACAATGACGCCTTCATTTTTTTTTTCTTTTTCGCGCAGGTGATGTTTTGAAAGACGCTGTCCTGTAGCTTACTAATGAATAAAAACGTGGTTTAATGTACTTAAACAATGATTACCAAATTTCTCTCATATTGCTCCTCATAACCACTGAAAACTGTCAAAAAATCTAACCCAAAGTCCTATTATTATGGACGTCATCTGACGTTTCTGCTTCACATTTTCAGCAGGGCAGCGAAGCGGCTGTGGGTTGACTCCCCACGGTTCTCATGGGGTTTATAAGTCATAACGTGAAAAAGCTTAACGTGGTTTAATGTACCTAAACAACGATCAATCATCACCACATTTCTGTTAGATTTTCAGTGGTTATGAGGAGCAATATGAGAGAGAAATTTGGTAATCATTGTTTAGGTACAAGCTTTTTCCTCGCCATAGGCGCCAATGAAGAAGACAACGCTAATGTGAGATAACTTCTATAATCGTTGGATTTCGGTTTAGTTCTTTTGACAGGCTTAAGTGTTCATTAAGAGATATGGCCATGAGAAATTTGGTGACGATTGCTCGTTGTTTAGGTACATTAAACCACGTTAAGCTTTTTTTCATGTTGAGCAGAATGTCCCGACAGGCAGCGTAGTGAACAGAGCAGATGCAGCCAGTGCAGCAGCAGAGCGGCTGCATCTGCTCTGTGGGGATAGAGATTGTTGGTAGAGGTCGACCGATATGGTTTTTCTCTGGCCGATGCCGATGTCGATCTTTAGAAATCAGGGTCAGCAGATTATTTTGGCCGATATGTGCTTGTTTTTAAAACTCTATTTGAAAGATAAAATGTAACACTAATATACACAGAATTTCTCAACAAAAAAATTTATTGAGCACTTCACCAATCTACACTTGTATACTTCAATTAAAAATGTAATGTAAAAACATACTGTATATTGTATAAATAACGTATGAAACAGGTAAGAAAATAAATTGTCAAACTTTTAAATGAAAAAAATAAAGTTTAGTGCACTTAGCAGCATTAAATTTCTGAGAATACAAATCTGCTTCACAGAAAGTGATATATTATTAATCTCAACACTATTTCCTCCTAACTCCTGTTGAATCACATATGACTAGGGCTCTCTAAAGTCAGTTCTTGTTCACCTGGTTTGTTAGATCATTGTTCATTTGTTGAAGTGTTTTCTCTGTGCTTTGGGGACCCTGCTGTTAGATGTCCTGTTGACCTCATCAGGATCTTATCTGAGAAGATTTGTCATTCAAACAACTCTGAGTTGTAATTTAAAACTCGTCCAGCCAATTTAATAAAATTAAGGGTTTTATTCGTGCTCAAGTCCATAGATGCAGTTAATAGATACAGGCACGGAGAACTGAAGGCTCTGTTAGCAACGGTTAGTTCAGTTAGCTAGCTCCAGTTAGCTCCGTTATAGGAGTGGATGTGACTGCCACGGACAGGGGTAACAACCAGACTCTGATAAATGACATTCGGGGAGCTTCCACAGCGGTGTGGCCGCGGTGTTTGTACGGTTTTATTAGTACAGTTAATCCCAAGTTAAGAACACCAGCAACATGCTACTGCTAACGGTAGCGTCTGTGCCTGAAGTGGCTGCGCGAGACACACGGCAAGACTTCACAAGGGGAGGGGCTGGAGGCACCTGGTCTGGGCGCACTGTAAAAAATGTCGCCTATTCATGTTTTTAACACTAGGCTGCCCGCAGATGCGCCTGCCTATTAATCGGCTTGATATACTGGGATATTGGCCGATGCCGATTATGTTAAAAAAAGGCCAAAAATCGGCCGATTAATCGGCCGGCCAATAAATCGGTCGACCTATAATTGTTGGCATCTGTCACTTTTAACTTAATTGAGCTCGAGGTTTTAAAAGAAAAGTGGTGGGTACAAAATGACTCATGACGAAATCTGGTAGGTACGCGTACCCACCGTCCCCACCGAAATCGACGTCTATGGATATCATACGGACCTATTCATGAGAATGCGGTGGAATGATCAGAGTACGATACCTATCTGTTGTTGCTTCAGCTTGTCCACTTCAGTCTTCAGCTGTGCTTGACCTGCAAAAACAGAGACAAAACTTCATCAGCTTCTTCTCATTGCAGCTTGAGTTTCTTTGGACATTTTTCTAGACTTGCAAAGATTAGTGTATTAGTCATCATCTATTAAATAAATCTCCAACTATTCTGAGAATTGATTAATCAGTTTGAGCATTTGAATATATTTCTGCTATGACACGGTCTAAAACAACAGTGGTTTCTAGAGACGGCTTTACTACTGTACGTTGAGTCTCTTTGCAACAACGTCTTGTCCACCTTATAAATATTTTTCACCAGGCCTGATGCCTTCACGCTGTCGGCGCTCGGGCCCTTATTAAAATGATCTCTAATGGAGCTAGACAGTTAAAAGCATTTCACCGTTACAGAACCTGAAAACAGCAGGAGTTGCAAACATTGAAATTAAGAGGAGACACTACAGGCAGAAACATTTCAGTTAATAGTTTCTGTACTCTTTATCTTCCCTAAAATGTTGTCTCCTATGGAGGCCCTTAAGGACCAAACACAACATTTGTGAAATGTTGTGTTTTGTCCTTCAGTTCCACCGTTCATTCAGGGTTAGGGTTAGATGCGTGGAAAGAAAACGTTTATTTTATTAAACTTTGTCTATTTGTGTGTGTAGATTTCTTCAAAATTTACCAGCATTTGGAATTGTTTGGCCACCATGATTTAATTTAGTAAAAATGAAATGTTTCTCTGTAAATCTCAGCAGCAGAAGCAGCCGGCAGCAAGAAAAGTGATCAGAGAACAATACCTTGCTGTTGTTTATTCAACTTGTCCACTTCAGTCTTCAGCTGAGCTTGACCTGCAAAATCAGAGACAGTTTCTTTGTCAGCTTGATTTTACTGCTCCTTCAGTTTCTTTGGTCATTGCTTTAGAGCTGCATGAATCAGTTGTCAACTATTAAATTAATCTCCAACTATTGTGATAATTGATGAATTGGTTTGAGTAATTTTTTATGAACAAACAAAACAAGACATTTGAGGACGTCATCTTAGGCTTTTTGGGAAACACTAATCCACATTTTAGAGTCCCAACAAATAATCCATTCAATGGAATTCCATGAACATAATCAGTAGTTTCAGCCGTACTTTGCTCCACTACATAGAAAAATACTTATTTCTCTCCTTTTGTGTATTTCTGAACTGCTATGACACGATGTAAACAGTCCATTACTGTACCTGTAGCCTGCAGCTTCATGTCAGCCTTCAGCTGAACCAACGAGGCGTTCATCTCTCTCAGCGCAGCGTAGATATCTTGAGTAAAAGTCCGATGGCTTTCCACACTTTCACCCTCGGGGACGGAGCCGAGCAGCAGCAACAGCGTAAAACTCACAGAGATCCTCATTCTCGCACTGGCAGCTTACTGTTGAACTGTGCCGTCTGTAAACTTGTGTGAGCTTTATGTAGAAGTCCTTCAGAAAAACATCAAAAAGGTGATGTGTCAACGTCAGTTTGATTAACAAGGGTGTAACCATTTCTTCCCATATCACAGAACATTTCCTAGAGAAGATAAACACATTGATGATCTATTACATTGTTAAAGGGTACCTTTAAACTTACCCTTATCTTACCATGTCTGTATGTTGACCAAGGTTATAATCTTTAACGAAAACTAACAAAATAACGAAAACTAGGAGGGAAAAAACAGTCGTTAACTGAAATAAAAAAAATGAGGCATTACAAAAAAACAAAAAAAAAACCGATAACTAACTAAAACTGTAATGTCTGTTTGCAAAACTAAAATGATCAAGTAAATGTCCTTAATTTTCATCTTTGTCAATGTCTTTCATAGAGCAAATAACATTATATCTTTCAGAGTTGACATTTCCGACCATAGACCTGTTTTATACAGTCTATGCCATAGACACATATGTAGTTTCTGACTGGGAACCCAGACATTTGGACATTTAATGACAAATATAACATTGTTGGGACCACTGAAACCAGTGTTAAACTTGATTTTAAACAAATAACTGAGTTTAAACAAGGATACATGGGGTCAACATGTGCCTGAGACAACTGTGGGCTACAGGCAACTCCACAGCCTGACTGCTTTCTGAGACAAAGGAAACATGTGGCCACAGACAAAGAGATTGAGGCTATTGAGGATCAAGACTGCAAAGAAACAGGAGGGCTATGGAACGGGTAATAAATCAACAAGTGGCAGGGCACAGCGCCCTGAGATTTGTTATATGAACGGCTGGGCTGCATTATCATCCAGGCAGAGCGCCTCTTCAACCCCTCTACTTAGTAGGACACAGCCGTGGACAGCTGCAAAATGGAAAATTAGCAACAAAATGCCTCCCCAACAACTGAGTGTGCAGGTGGAGAACAGATTTGCTCCACTGCTGCAGGACCCTGGACCTTCATCTGATGACCTGGATTGTGTCTCATCGTCACACAGCAGGGTAAGGACTGAGAGCAATTCAAAAAGTAAAACCCTGCAGGGAAAGCTAAAAACTGGGCCTCAAACTCTGATTGTGGGTGACTGTGACGGTGCTGTAAAAGACATAAAAAGCAGTAAAAACACCAAAATACTCTGTTTTCCCAAAGACATGGTGTCTGACTTGGCCCAAAGAATCCCAGATATCATGGCAGCACACCCAACTGTGAAGAACATCATACTGCATATAGGGTCACATGATGTTGTAAAGCAACAGTCTGAAGTGCTGAATCGTGACTTTATGAATCTGCTGAACACAGTCAGCTCCCTAAACGTGAAGGTGTTTATCAGTGGCCCTATACCGCCAGTCAGAAGAGGAGCTGAGAGATTCAGCAGACTGTTGGCACTGAACAAATGGCTTTCAACTGCATGTACCGTCCATTCTCTGCAGTTCATTGACAATTTTAACATTTTCTGGGACGGCAGACATCTTTTTAAAGCAGATGGACTTTTCCTTAACAAGCCAGGAGTAAAGCTGTTCACCTCTAGCCTACTTTACTTTCTGCACCACACATCTGCTCCCTCGGCCAAGGACACGAGACAAGGTGAATCAAAACAAGAGGAAGACATAACAAAGTGCGGCAGTGATCCACCACAGCCCCCACCTGAGCAAAGATTTGACCATGGGAGACCACAGAGCAGAGACGAGAAATCTCAACCCCCCTTCACCCGTCCAACACTCCTCAAACCCCCTTACCAACCCCGACGCCTTTGAGGATCCATCGCTCTCCCCAATCACCCTTTCCCCTGTTTCCCCCTGCCACATGTTGGGGTTCATTGACCGGATGGAGCAGCTGGTAGATGCTGGAACCAAGTTTGCCCCACTTCCTTCTCCCATCACTCGCCCCCAGCATCAAACTGACCCTGTTTTGACTCAACCACTGAAAGTAAAACGCCAGGCACCTCTGCCCCCTCCAGGACGGCAGCTAACTCGCTTCTCAACAAACTGATAAGGATGCTTGTGTACAGAATGAAACAAGCTTTAACTTCCCAAAGCTATATTTCTGAAACAATTTATTTCAGATCCAAAGTTATTGTTCTCAGGGATGCACCACATCCTGAAATATATGTACATCCTTAAGTTGAAGGCATTACTGTCATGGCCTCACTTTAAAGTCACTTTGAGTGACCTACTTTTTTCCTCTCCTCTTCTCCTCCTTTCCTTTTCTTCTCCTCTTCCTATCGTACCCTCCTCCTGTGTGTGTCTGTGTCTGCGTGTGTGTCCGTGTCAGTTGATTGAGATTACCTAATCTGACACATTTCCCACTTTTCAGACTCATTTATTCTCCTTTAACTGCTTCGTCATCCAAATTGCAGCCAGCAATCCCATTTAGCATCATCTTAAAATTAACTACAAATATTAAATCATTATATTCCACACCTTTCAAACATTCTGGGTGTTATTCAACTTTTCAAAGACATTGATGCTAATTAAACCAATTCCCACTTTTTGATTCTCACTACTTCACCTTCTTCTAACACAATTCAAGTCAGCAATCCATTCTAGCGTCAGTCTTTCAACACACAGCATTCACAGAATGCAATTTCTTCAGAAATTGCATTCTCTAGTTTTGAAATGCTCTTTTTAATTTAGTAATTCATTAATGTATTTATAAATGATGTATTTATTTACTGTTTTAGAGTTTAACTTTGAAACTGAACAAATAAGTATTTAAGGGGGTAACTGGTGCTACAGAACATTATTATTAATAGTCATTATAAACTAAACCATTAGAAACTATTTACAATAGAGAAATATGAGTCCACTCTTTCTACAGAGTTGATTTCGCAGCTCAATGCCAGACTCCATCTATAAATCTCTCATTTTAGTGTTTTCAGGCACACCAGTAAGAATTTCCACCAGAAGAAAATAAGATTAATTCTATTTTAAAAAGACAAAGTTTCCACTCTTTCATTCGGCTAACATAAAATTCACCAGACCGCGCGGATTTTAAAGATATTTACACTTTTAGAAGTTTTCCCTGATGTCATCTAACGTACAGTTTAAGCATTAACAGCTGCACTGATACGGATTCAAAGAAATGTGGACTTTACGTGAAACAGCTGTTACTAAATTAAGCAAAAAAGTAAAATAATATAAATAAGTTATTAAACAATGTCACGTGAAACATTGATTCCTAAAGGTCTGGACTACTTCTTAAATGCTTCGTTTTTTCACTGGAGTCTGGTTCAGAATCTGAACTTACCTTCAGTTATATGACAAACTTTAAAATGTTGCTGCACGAGGATAAGGACAAGGTGGTGTCTATCTCTTTCTCTCTCTCTTTCTCTCTCTGAAAGAAAATAACTGCTGAGTAGCCGGAGTCTGAGATATATAGAACTGTGCTGTCTGTAAACCTGTGTGAGCTTTATATAGAAGACTACAGCAAAAGGAGGTCACAGATGTTGAATGGTTCTTTGTTCCTCATTCTCCAAAACACAAAAGAATCATATTTCACATGATGTGCCAACATCAGTTTGAGGAACAAGGGTGTAACCACTTCTTCACGTATCACAGAACATTTCTTAGAGAAGATAAACACATTGATGATCTATGATTACATTGTTAAAGGGTAGCTTTAAACTTGGCCTTATCTTCCCATGTGTTTGTATGTTGACCAAGGTTATTACGTTAACAAAAACAAACAAAATAATGAAAACTAGGAGGAAAATGATTATGACAGTGGTCATGTTTCCATCTAATTGTCAAGTGAATTTTAAGCAAACTTTGAAAATGTCGTATAAAAGAAAAAAAATAGAAAATGTGAATTAGAAGCGTTTCGATCAACTGGTTTAGAGCGAATAAACTAGACTACGCAAAGTGTAGTTTGGTCACAAGTTGACTTTTCTAAGCATCAAAACACATAACTACACAACTAACACACACACATACCCTAACACACAAACACACACACACGCAGACACACACAGACACACACACACACCCTAACACACACACACAGACACATACACCCTAACACACAAACACACACACACAGACACATACACCCTAACACACAAACACACACACACACACACACGCATACACCCTAACACACACACACACACCCTAACACCCAAACACACACACACACATACACACACAAACACACACACACACACACACACACACACAGAGACACACACACACACACACACCCTAACACACACACACACACACACATACACACACACACACATACACCCTAACACACAAACACACACACACGCACACATACACAGTAAAATAGTAAAAATAGTAAAAATAACTGGTAATGTTCATCACATGATACAGTAGAAGCAAGCCCAGGCCACAGTAAGGAGGACAATAAGACACATAAGGTCACACTGGAGAAAATATTATACAATCGGCAGCACAACGCAATAAGTAAGTAAGTAAACTCTATTTATATCGCACCTTTCACAGACAACAGGGGTCACAAAGTGCTTTACAGAAAGAGCAAATAAAAAGAAACAACAACACATAAAATACAATACAAAACCATATGGCTAATTAAATGCTTGTCTAAAAAGATGTGTCTTTAGGTGTTTTCTAAAAGCTTCCACAGAGTCCAAGGCTCTAAGGTGGGGTTAGGGTTAGGGTTAAAGGCTCTCAAGGCGGGGTTAGGGTTAAAGGCTTTCAAGGCGGGGTTAGGGTTAGGGGGTTAGGGTTAAAGGCTCTCAAGGCGGGGTTAGGGTTAAAGGCTTTCAAGGCGGGGTTAGGGTTAGGGGGTTAGGGTTAAAGGCTCTCAAGGCGGGGTTAGGGTTAAAGGCTCTCAAGTCGGGGTTAGGGTTAGGGGGTTAGGGTTAAAGGCTTTCAAGGCTAAGGGGAGAGAGCTCCTGAGCCGTGGAGCCACCACAGAAAAGGCAAGATCACCTCTAGTTTTAAAGTTTTTCTTGATTGCTTTGACCTGCCTAAAGAAACTGGGATCCGCTTGGTTTTCATCATCACGTCTCAGCAGAGCAGAACACACCTCTGGCAAATGTGTTAACCCTTTCTCATTGGATGGACACATCCCCACACCCTTTAGCAGAACAGTTAACACGGATGTAACTCAAGCAGTCCAAACTCCATTGTTTTAGCTACGGTAACCAAACAGAAACCATCTGTTCCTAACTATTAGAAACTACCTCCATCAGTATGAAATCACTGAAGCACCTGTTTGACTCTCCTTCACACAAATCTTCAACTAGCAGTCAGTCTGCAGACCTTAAAGGTGCAGCGTCTGTGTTGTTCTTTACCAGTCAGTCTGCAGGCCTTAAAGGTGCAGCGTCTGTGTTGTTCTTTAACAGTCAGTCTGCAGACCTTAAAGGTGCAACATCTGTGTTGCTCTTTAACAGTCAGTCTGCAGACCTTAAAGGTGCAACATCTGTGTTGTTCTTTAACAGTCAGTCTGCAGGCCTTAAAGGTGCAGCGTCTGTGTTGTTCTTTAGCAGTCAGTCTACAGACCTTAAAGGTGCAGCGTCTGTGTTGTTCTTTAGCAGTCAGTCTACAGACCTTAAAGGTGCAGCGTCTGTGTTGTTCGTTAGCAGTCAGTCTGCAGACCTTAAAGGTGCAGCGTCTGTGTTGTTCTTTAGCAGTCAGTCTACAGACCTTAAAGGTGCAGCGTCTGTGTTGTTCTTTAGCAGTCAGTCTGCAGGCCTTAAAGGTGCAGCGTCTGTGTTGTTCTTTAACAGTCAGTCTGCAGACCTTAAAGGTGCAACATCTGTGTTGTTCTTTAACAGTCGGTCTGCAGACCTTAAAGGTGCAACATCTGTGTTGTTCTTTAACAGTCAGTCTGCAGGCCTTAAAGGTGCAGCGTCTGTGTTGTTCTTTAACAGTCAGTCTGCAGGCCTTAAAGGTGCAGCGTCTGTGTTGTTCTTTAACAGTCAGTCTGCAGGCCTTAAAGGTGCAGCGTCTGTGTTGTTCTTTAGCAGTCAGTCTGCAGACCTTAAAGGTGCAGCGTCTGTGTTGTTCTTTAGCAGTCAGTCTACAGACCTTAAAGGTGCAGCGTCTGTGTTGTTCGTTAGCAGTCAGTCTGCAAACCTTAAAGGTGCAGCGTCTCTGTTGTTCTTTGCCAACATGGATGGAAGAGGTCAAAGGCAGATGAGAGTGAGAGGAAGAGGTAGAGGGGGCCGAGGAAGAGGAGTCCGAGTGCGAGGTGGAGGTATAGTTGGAAGGGCTCAGGTTTCTGATGAAATTCGGGCAACTGTTATTGATCACATTATCAATCATGGCCATGTGGCCCCATCATCAAGACACAAGAGACTGAGTATCAATAGTGGCTATTTCTTATACTCTACAGTAATAGATGTTTATACTTTACTGAAATACATTTCATTTGTATTTTCTTAATTTCTTATACTCTAATAGATTTCATTTCAGTTTACATGTATTTTGTGTAATATTTACAGTATTTCAGTTTTCAGCCACAGTTTCAAAATAAGGATCAATGGAATCAATAAAATTTGCATCAAAGCATTTCTGATTCTGGATCCAATTCTTTGCAAGAAGGCAAATATGTTAACAAATGTCACTGGCATGAAAGCTACGTACAGTAATAGGCTACAATGACAAGCAGTGGTGCACTGATTGGCACTGAGTGCTGTATTTAGTATTTTGTTGTCCACTGTGTAATGGTTGATTAGAAGAGCTCATACACTTGTTTGCAAATTGTGTTGTTTGAAGGCAACATTTTCTTTTGTTGCATATTTTATAAGGATGAATGGGGACTAAATGAAGTAAATAGCTTTCTCTCCCTCCTCTTTCCTTCTAGCTAATCCAGTGACGGGCTGAGTACACCAGACTAACAGGGACACCAGGAACAACCTGGTCACACATGATGCATTTCCTAAATACCTTTATTGCAGCCTCAGCTCCAATGCCAATATCAACAGCTCTTAGATGAACCCTGGACTGCGTGTCACTAACATCAAGCCGGACCAAATGCTGAGGTGTGGCATCATTGAGAAGTTCCCGTTTGATGAATCGCCTCAGCAAACTCTATGAAAAGACAAAAATATACACATTTTACAATACATATCACTGTAACAATGAAAATAAGCACTCTGAGTTTACAATGTTTCTTTTTTTTCAGTATTAGTCAATGAGGCTAATTTTCTGACTATTCAAAATATTAGCATTTCATTCAGTCTTAGCTGTAGTCTTAGCGTAAGTGTGAATGAGAGGAGATTTGACAATATATGACAATAAAATGAGAAGATTCACCTCACCTTCAGCAGTTCAGCCAAGTCATTACCAATGAAAGGCAGCACAGGCTCATCAGCCTGGTATTTGGTGAGGAAAGGTGTTACACTTCGACACACTGTCATGAAAAAGTGAAGCTTTGCCAGAATGAGAGGGTCTTTGGTTGCTGCGGCAATGGTATCATAGGAGGACGTCCCAGGGTTAGGAAGCTTTTTGGTGCTAACAGCTTCAACATACTTCATCATGTCTGGCCAGATAACAAGGGCCCTCTCCGCCACTAGGAGGTTCTCGACCCAGCGGTGACCACAAAAAGGTAAAGCGAAGATTTTGGACTTTGTGAGATTACAGAAATCCTCCGTTCTTGCTGGCACGTTGTAGAAAATTGTATGCAGAGCTCTTAGGAACTTCTCCATATGCCAATCGGTGAATCCACATTTGACAGCATTATGGAGAGTATGCAGGCCACAACTCCCCACCACTGCCAGCTGAGCACCCCCAAAATGCTCTGCATGCTCCTGCTGCAGCATCTCAAAAAAACGACAATTGACATTGGGTCCATCCATAGATACAGAGACCATCTTCCTCAAGTCAAGGTAACATACACACTCCTAAAAGACATGAAAAGCAAATTTTAAACAAACACATATTATATACATAATAGTTATGTAAGGGATAATCACCTCAAGGCAGGGCAATAAACAGTTTGATATGTCCGACTTGTGGATGGCTTACCGCCTGAGACGAAAGGGCAGTAAGCCGTCCACAAGCCGGGCATATCAAACTGTTTACCGCCCTGCCTCTCGGTGATTATCCCATTTATTCTACTTCTTACTTGCCAACATAATAAAACAATTAAAATACCGGTAAACAAGTGACAAGTCTGTAAATTAAGCTGCATTTTGTACACACAGACACTGACACACAAACACACACACACAGTCAAAAACAAAGAGACACACACGCACGCACACACACACACACACACACACACACACACACACACACAGAGACACACACACACACACAGAGAAACACACACACTCACACACACACAAACACACACACACACACACACACACACAAACACACACACACACACAAACACAAACACACACACACACACACACACACACACAGACACAGACACACACAGAGACACACACACAAACACACACACTCACACACACACACACACACACACACACACACAAACACACACACACACACACACACACACACAAACACACACACACACACACACACACACACACAGACACACACACACACACACACACACACACACACACACACACACACACACAGAGACACACACAAACACACACACTCACACACACACACACACACACAAACACACACACACACACACAAACACACACACACAAACACACACACACACACACACACACACACACACACACAGACACACACAAACACACACACACACACACACAGACACAGACAGAGACACACACACAAACACACACACTCACACACACACACACACACACACACACACAAAAACACACAGACAAACATACACACACACACACACACACACACATACACACACACACACACACATACACAAACACACACAGACAGACACACACAGACTCACACACAGACACACACACACAACAATCAACAAATTTGTTGTTTTGATTTTTTTTTTCGCTTTTTCAACAACAAAAAAAATAGCTTTTTTCAAAAATGTTGTTGCTTGTATGAGTTTTTAATTTTTTTTCGACATTTTTTTTTCTTCTGTTGCTGCATGTTAGAAAGCAATGTCAACAAGAACAATAAAGAAACTCTCACAGATAGCATTGCAATGATACATGTTTATTATTTGATTATAATGACAGAAACAAGAGAGAATCAGAAACATTAATCACTTTAAAATTTGAAGGAAAAAAGATTCCTGTTAACAATTATTACTTATTATTATTTGGATGCAGATGAAATCAGATCAAATCTATGAAGTGCTATGAAGACTAGTTTAAGACAACAACAACCTGTGTGACTATCACAGAGCTGCTGTTTCTGTCTTACATGGGGAACAGCAGATGTCCACTGAAGGTGGTGTGGTGATTGAAGTTGTCAAACACCATACTGTTAGCCGCCAGACGCACAGACACAACGTCTCCCACCTCCAGCAACAGAGTAACACCATTAGAAGCACTCATCCAACCAGCCGTCTGATGCTCGTATACTGCAAAAACTTTCTCTGAGTTCTTGACCAACCAACCCGCTGAATGGAATTCAATTCCATTGAAATGCCACTCAAAGTGGTACACTCCTCTCACCGGGGCAGTGAACTGACCTGTTGGATGTTTGTTTTTGTTATGTTAAATGGAAAATGAATAAAGTGTTTGAACAGCAACATACAAGTGAAATATATTAGGGATGCACAATATATCACATGACATTGGTCCAGTTAGAACCAAGCTGTAATGTAACCCTACAGAGGCCTGTACTACAAAGCAAGATTTGGTAATGAGGTAACTTCAGGTTCAACCCACAATGGTGGATCACTTGTTACCGGGTTAAATCGCTGTGGTAACTGAACACCTAACCTGCTCAGGAGCATTATGGTATGTTGAAGATTAGAGATCAACTGGTGTTGAAGCAACGCCAACTGACCAATCAATACTCTGTTGATAACGGCGTCACCGTTCTTAGAAGATCAGGTGGAGCTCGGTGGGTGGAGAGAGAGAGAGAGAAGAGAGGGAGGAGAGAGAGAGAGGAGAGGGAGGAGAGAGAGAGAGAGAGAGAGAGAGAGAAGAGAGGGAGGAGAGAGAGAGAGGAGAGGGAGGAGAGAGAGAGAGAGAGAGAGAGAGAGAGAGAGAGAGAGAGATATACGCTCATAAAAGTTAAAACATTTAGAGACCAACAACCCCGTTACCATTCCCTGATGGGTATTGTTATGAAAGATATAGATTTAGAGAGACAACAGTACATTTTAA
>NC_050185.1:36093553-36103553 GCF_008315115.2 Sander lucioperca
CGCTGAACGGTGTAAAGTTTGACTATGTTTTACTGTAGAGGATTCCAACACTGGGATGTAACAATCTGCAACTGCCATCGGAAAACCAACACAGACGGTGCGTTCAATGAAACTGGTAATTTACAGCCTCTGGTGGTTGTTTTTGTCACTCAACTGCAATTTACTAGTGAAATAAGTTATTCTATAGTAATTACATTATTAATAAATCATTTAATTTGACCATATGGCCTTAGTAATAAACAATCCGTTCTTTAATGTCGCCGACTGTTCTTTTTTTTTCTTCTATTTTTTTACTTTCTTAAAAAGTAAGTGTTCAGGCACCGTTTAGGCACCGCCACCGTTTTAAAAGTACCGCTTTAAAAGTACCGCTTTAGCAACGATATCCAACCCTATTCCTGAAGCACTTTTGAATTCATTTCCTCAGCATATTAGGTCATATTGTTGATTGTTATGGCCATTATTTGAAGAGTGAAAATAAAAATAAAAAGAGTTTTTTAACTTTAATGTCACTAATGCTGATTATTCATTGATTCATTTGAAATTTTTGTAGTATGTAATTAATTAGATTCATGTTTTAATCGATTGACAGCCCTAGTTAAAGCATTTCATCGTTACAGAAGCTGAAAGCAGCAGGGGTTGTTAACATTTAAATTGAGAGGAGACACCAGCGGCAGGAACATTTCTCAGTTTGTAGTTTTCATTCAGGGTTAGGGTTAGATGGGTGGAAAGAAAACGTTTTTTTTATTAAACTTTGTCTATTTTTGTGTGTAGATTTCTTCTAAATTTACCAGAAGTTGGAAGTGTTTGGCCACCATGATTTTATTTAGTAAAAATGAAATGTCTCACTGTAAATCTCTCAGCAGCAGAAGCAGCCGGCAGCAAGAACAATGATCAGAGAACAATACCTATCTGTTGTTGCTTCAGCTTGTCCACTTCAGTCTTCTGCTGTGCTGCTTGTTCTGCAATAACAGAGACAGTTTCTTTAGACATTGCTCTAGAGCTGCAAAGATTAATGGATTATCATTATTAAATTAATCTCAAACTATTTTGATAATCGATGAATCGGTTTGAGTCATTTTTTATGTAAAAACAGTGAAAGATGTATGATGTCAGCTTGTTAAATATGAATATTTTTAAGTTTCTTCTCTCCTCTGTGACAATAAACTGAATATCTTTATATATATATATATATATATATATATATATATATATATATATATATATATATATATATATATATATATATATATATAAATCTCTCAGCAGCAGAAGCAGCCGGCAGCAAGAAAAATGATCAGAGAACAATACCTAGCTGTTGTTGTTTCAACTTGTCCACTTCAGTCTTCTGCTGTGCTTGACCTGCAAAATCAGAGACAAAACTTTGTCAGCTTCTTCTCACTGCAGCTTGAGTTTCTTTGGACATTGCTTTAGAGATGCATGAATCAGTTGTCAACTATTAAATAAAACTATTTTGATAATCGAGCAATAGGTTTGAGTCATTTTTTATGTAAAAACAGTGAAACTGTTAAATTTGAATATTTTCTAGTTTCTTCTCTCCTCTGTGACAGTAAACTGAATATCTTTGAGTTGTTGACAAAACAAGACATTTGAGGACGTCATCTTGGGCTTTTGGGAAACGCTGATCAACATTTTAGAGAGTAAACAACTCATCCATTCAAAATATTCGGTAGTTTACTTTGCTACAATACATAGAAAAATACTTATTTCTATCCTTTTGGCCGAGCAGCAGCAACAGCGCAAAACTCACAGAGATCTTCATTCTCACACTGGCAGCTTACTGATGAACTGTGCCGTCTGTAAACCTCGGTGAGCTTTATATAGAAGCATACAGCAAAAAAGAGGTCAAAGATGTTGAATTGTTCTTTTTTCCTCATTCCCCAGAACACAAATCTATCATATTTCACATGATGTGCCAACATCAGTATGACAAACAATGGTGTAACCACTTCTTCCCCGTATCACAGAACATTTTCCAGAGAAGATAAACACATTGATGATCTATGATTACATTGTTAAAGGGTACCTTTAAACTTGGCCTTATGTTCCCATGTGTTTGTATGTTGACCAAGGTTATAATCATTAATGAAAACGAACAAAATAACAAAAACTAGGAGGGAAAAACATTGTCGTTATCTGAAATAAAAATGAAAACAATGCATTACAAAAATGATAACTAACTAGAACTGTAATGTTTGTTTGCAAAACTAACTAAAATACAATGATCGAGTAAATGTCCTTAGTTTTGTTGTTTTTCATAGAGCAAATAATGTTATATCTTTCAAAGTTGACATTTCCGACCATAGACCTGTTTTATACAGTCTATGCTGTAGACTCACACACACACACACACACATATATATATATATATATATATATATACTTAGCACAAAAAGTAAGCAAATTTGTGTTCGGTAGATAATTTTTCTGTGGTAATAATGGTTTTTGGCAATAAATCTTATACCATTGGAAAGCCTGTTTAGTTCCCTTTCAAATGGTGCCCCATCTGTAAGGAACATGCATTTGTGGGATGAGCAGCAGAGCTGAGTATGTGGGTTGCACCCATGAAAAATTTGCCAAATCTTCTCTGCCAATGCCAAACAGCTTATTCTGCCATTGACTCGATTGGTGTTTGGTGGATTGGATGATTGAAGTTTGAAGAAACAAGACATTGGCAATATAACAATTTATTCATTTCACAAACAGGAGCCTCAGTAGCGTGAGGAAGAACCATACACAGCCACAACAGCCTGGCTCCTCCTCCTCATGCTGGTCACCAGCCTGGTCACACACTGCTGTGGGATGGCATCCCATTCTTCAACCATCATTTGTCGCACGTCAGCCAACGTGGTTGTGTTGGTCACTCTGGCACAAACAGCACGCCCAAGCTGATTCCACAAGTGTTCAACGGGGTTGAGGTCAGGACTGCTGGCAGGGCATCCCATCCTCTCCACTCCCACATTCTGGAGGTAGTCTCTGACAAACCCCGCCCTGTGGGGGCGAGCTTTTGGAGGATAGAGTTCGGTCCCAGACTGTGGAGATATGGGATTGCCACTGGCTGCAGAATCAGGCACCTGATTGTCAGCACCTGGGGTACCAGAAGCACAAAACAAGACTCAATAGCAACAGCAAAGAAAAGCTGTTTGGCATTGTCAGAGACGATTTGGCAAATTTTTCATGGGTGCAACCAACATACTCGGCGCTGCTGCTCATCCCTCAAATGCCTGTTCCTTACAAATGGGGCACCATTTGAAAGGGAACTAAACAGGCTTTCCAACGGTATGAGAATTATTGCCAAAAAGCATTGTTACCACAGAGAAATAATCTACCAAACACAAATTTCCTTACTTTTTGTGCCAAGTATAGTTTCCGACTGGGAACCCAGAAATTTGGACATTCAATGTTATATTGAACACAATATAGTCCGTGACACCAGAAGTCAGAAGAAAGCGGCAGAGTCCTGTTTGATTATGACATTAGTCATGTTTCCATTTAACGCTCAGAAACCTAAGGTCATTTTTACAGTTCATTGTCCGTCTGGTTTTATTTTCTAAAAAAGCTTGTAAAACATCAACCCTGTTGTCTACAGTCAATTTATGAACATCATTTTTTTCAGGACAAACTGGGCTATTAGAATAGTTGTGCTGCAGTGAGGTCACTTGAATGTAAAAAAAGGTTGTATGACCTTAAAGACAAATAAATAAATAAAACGGAACATGAATCTCACAGATATGTATTGATATCACAGCCAATCTCCTGTCTACATCAGTTCCCATATGTATTAGGAGTCACACTGTGAAGAAATAAACATTATAACTTATACAGTTGACTAAATATATACATTTTTTCAAAAAAAGTCCAGACACTTTTGCCCACATGACATTCACTTATGCCAATAATCAAATAATAATGTCAAATTTATTGAAATCACACACAGCAATGTTCTAAAACAGTTCTCCTATATATTTGGAGTCATGCAGTGCAAAAATAAACATAATGAACATTATAACTCATGTAAAAGGACAAACTATTTACATTTCTTCAAAAAAAGGCTCAAATTTATGCCACATCTCAAAACAATGTTCTCTGTAGAACGGTAATAGACTGGAGTGATCTATCTTTCCACTCTATAGTCTTTGTTCTCGCTCGGATTCGCTGGAGTGATTCATCTTTCCACTCCATATACTCTTTGTATGATGGACCTGCCTTCCCATTGGTTGAAAGACGTCAACACAATCTCGCAAAGCATCATGGGAGATTCAAAATGGCACCTAGCATCGAGCTAGCTGGAAAAATGATGTAAAATTGATAAATTATGGACATCAAGTGGATAAATCTTGGATATAAGCGTTTGGACAACTCCGAAAAGAGGCACAACTTCCAGGCTGGATAGAAAACCTTCTGTAAAGGCTACAAAGAGACCAAAGACACCCCCGTGATGGCTAACTCCTTAGCTTTTAGCAGCAAAAATCGGTAAGTGGCTACATTAAACCGTTATCAAATTATCTTAATATTAATCAGAGGTGCCGTTTCGTACGGTACCGTATCGTGGACGATCCCTTAGGGCTCTTTTAATTGACAAGAAATTTTATAGAAAATGAGAATTAAAAGCATTTCCATCAACTGGTGTAGAGCAAATAAACTCGACTACGCAAAGCTGACATTACGCATGGTTGTAGATTGCAAACCGGCTTTCTAAATCAAAGAGTTTAGAAGCTAAGTTCTTTTTTTAAATGGAGAGAGGTTGTTAGGTTTGAATGATAAACAGAACTGACAGGCAGACAGACGCAGAGCCAGAAGTGTGAATTTAACAGGTTTTATTTAAAGTACTCAAGTGTCTAGTCCAGGTTTCCAGGGGTGGAGAACAGGTCAGATGAATTCTGGGAAGGAGCAGGTCCGTCAGAGAGAGACAGTAGGCCGGCTAGCGGCGGAGTCCAGTCATGGTGGTTTCGGTTCGGTGTATGGCTGGAGTGGAGCGGTAGCGTAAGTCAGGTTCCAATGGCAGCTGGAGTCGCAAGAAAAGGAATCAGGATAGGCAAACATACAAGAAGACTTAAAGGACAATTCCAGCGCAAAACGAACCTAGGGGTTAATAACAGATGTGTACCCACTCTGTCGCTCTCTGGGACATGTTTTCATAACATAACATAACATAGCTTTATTTGTATAGCGCCTTTCATACATAGAGTGCAGCTCAAAGCGCTTTACATCCAAAACATTCAACACAACTCTCGCAGGAGCACATTTAAAGCACGCAAACAGTATATTTGCACTGTTGCACTGGTATTTTGCTTATTAGTTGACCTGAATAATAATAATAATCACACACATAACATAACATAGCAGGGACAGATACAGCATGACATGAAGGAGAGGAGAGGGGAAAAAAAGCAACTCTCAGACTATCCTCATAAAGATAAGAACAGTGTGGGAACAGGAAAAAACACCTCAGCACATAGCACACAAGCAGTACATTTCAAATGCAGTACATTTGATGCTAATCCAATGAGTTTTTAGCTTGAAAGACGCTAGCGCGGACCGCTGATTAGCTTACAACGCTAGTATTCGGGGCACAGAGAACGTAAAAACAAATCGCTATTTATACCACTAAAAAGGCTCAAAATATCACCAAACTTCAATGGTAGCATAAGGAGGGTCCCTAAATGTTAACCGAAGCATTGAGAACATTGTAAGTGTACAGACAGTTCATTGAAAAGATTATAAAGACACGTTCATGTTTCCAACCAGCGCCGTCTTGGAAACCAGTCATGACTTACAGCTGGCGATGCAAACTAAAATCAAAAGCAATTTGCTCAACATATCTGAAATAATCGCACTCTGCATAACTTGTCTAGTGTACTTACTCAGTGGATAACTGTCGCCGAAAAAGTTTCAAGTCCAGCCCTGTTTATCAGAGAGGGGAAATCTTCAGACTGTACAAAACTCTGCGTCTCTTGGGCATCGCGACGCAACACAGACATGTAATTAACAAATGTGGTTATGTCAGATGCATCATTACATGAAATTCTCAATCCATCAGGTGTTGAGGTTAAAACAATGTTAAAAGTGCACATTAAATCACGACCAAGCAAATTAAGTGGACATAAATCAGACACCAAAAAGGAGTGCTTGCTAAGAATTGAGCTATCCTCAGTTTCCCATGTGCATGAGAAGGGAACAGAGAATCGTTCTTTTACTGCTTGACCTGTAGTCCCAATTGACCAAATAGAACAATCGAGTTTGTAGCAACAGAGTCAACTAAAAAGGTGAGTGGAACCCCGTTAACTTTACAATCAGTAGTAGGCATTTTTTGTAGGCTTCAGAAGATAACATACTGTAAGTTGGTTTAATTTTTTAGATTATTTTCCAGAACATTCTAACCTATCAATGGTCCCTCATAGCAAAGAAAGCAGTGTATCAGTGCCAAGCATTTCTTCATTGCATGAAGCGAGTGTGTGTGTGGTAGCAGTAGCCTACCTCATCAGTGTTTGGACTCAGTCCATCAGAGGGACTAGTCTCGTTCTCCGTCTGAGGTGGTTTTTGCTTTTTCTTCGGGCAGTTACGTACCCAATGTCCAAAGTCCTTGCAGTACCAACACTGGTCTGGGTTGTAGGGTCATCATTTTGTCCACGGTACCCGACTCGGCCTCCTCTGGCTCGACCACGCCTTTCGTGGCCACGGCCTTTTTCGGGTCCGCGCTCCATATGGTGCCCACCAGCCTGTTGTAACATGCAGACAGACGCTTCAAACATGGTTTTCTCACGTCCTCGTTGGTCTTTCCACCCGGTGCAGGTGTGACGGATGCTGACGGTCATGTCCGAGAGTTGAGTCTGCGGTTTGGGCGGCGGTGCACAAAACATGTGTCCTCTTCGTCCCTCCGTTTTCCCAGCTCGTCTTCCTGGCTTGTAGAGAACTGGAAAGCTCAGAATATGGACTTTGGTTAGGTTGTACAACTGATGAGGAGGTTATTGGTGTATGTGTGTTTTTGCATTCTTTCCCTGAATCACTACCTCTTTCATCAATATGTTAAAATATTCTTTGTTTTTGTCTTTTAGCTTTAAATCCTTCGTCTTAATCATTGATTTTCCTCTAAATCTTGTAATATTCTTTATTTCCCTGTACTTAATGAACCATTCAGTTAACCATTCACTCAATTCCCAATGTCAGTATTTGTCTCAATTATCTCAACAATAATGATAATGATTTTACAATTTCTCTTCGCTTAGTTGTTTAGAAAGTTATTCAAAATATTGAATTCACAGTCCAATTAAATTCATTTGATTTTGATCTTACCCATGCTGCTTGAGATTGCTTCCCATTCATTTTTGATCAGAGTGAAAAACAGCCAAGAGTCCTCCGCGGTCCTGACCCTCTTTCTCTCTGAAATGCCTTTTTGAGGTTAGAGGTATGAGGCAGGCGATTTTTGACCCCTGGATAGCAAGTCATCAGCGACCCACAGAGTTCTCTTTCTGTTGTTCAATTTATCCTTGTTCGTAGACGCCAAATTGTGGTGGAAACTTTTCTTGTTTGCAGCAGGGTGTTTTCAAAAAGGACAAAGTTAAACAAATAAGACTATTTGAGAATGAAACCAAAGTTTGGTCTTTGAGTATTTATTATACTTGCAAGTATAGGAACACAGTTTCACAAGTACAACAGTACAGTGGGAAAGTGTCTTCTTTGAATGAGAAAAAGCACACAGCATATATGCATCTTCAGTGAGATAGAAAGACAGATGCCCCCTGCCTAAACATGACTCGGCATTTCTTACAATCAATCAGACATAGTAGACATTCAGGAACCACTTCACTTCTTCCCCTCTGTACCACTTTCTACGCCAAGGTTAGACATCCCATTTATCTCAACTATCTGAGAAGTCTCAACTATCCAGGGAGAAATGAATGTACCGGGAGAGATAGTTTAGGGTGATCTGGTAGCCTCTATCTGTTCAGACAAACAGCGCTTCACTATGTTCCAGACTTAGTGGCTCCCACTTAGTTTGTGAGAATCAGAAAGATATGAGAGTCAGAAAATTAGAATTAAGACAAGAATATATAAAAAGTCATGCTTAAATGTAATATATGTATATATGTATATCTATATATAAGAGACGGTAGAGTAGTATGAAAGACTAAAAATCCTCCCCCCACCTCTTGTCAAGAGAATGAAATGCAAACAAATATTTGTATGTGTGTGTGTGTGTGTGTGTGTCTGTGTCTTGTTCCACCCTGCTGGCCTGAAACTTTTCCATCTTGGCAGCCAACAGGTCAGGACTGATGATCTGTTTCCTCATATTTCTGATATGAATATGCCAGCTTCCCTGTACAGACACTTAATACACAGTTCTTTTGTGTTTGTAGGAATGAGGGCAAAAAAACAGTTGTCTGTTTCCAATTCATGGTTCTGTGTGAAATCAACACAGTGGGTACGAACGAAGATACGTGGAGATACTGGTCCTACACCGTAGCCTGACTTCACCTCTCAAAAAAACGTAACTACACGTCGCAGAGACACACGTTGCTCGGCCCTGGCTTGGTAGTGTTTCCCACCGTGGTCAGAAAGAACAGGGGAGACAGAGACACACAGACACACACACACACACACACACACACACACACACACACACACACACACAAACCTATTCTCTTAAAGAATTTAATGCAGAAACCAACACACAGTATAACCTTTAGGCCACTTATGTTGTCTACAGTGAAATCTCTGCATGGAGCCTCCACACAACCATAAATACTGCTTTAATAAACCTGAATCATTCCCATGGGGAACACCAACGTCTTTACAAAATGTTATGACAACATTCAGTCTGGACCTAAAGGGCTTCACCAACACTGACAACGTTCAAGTGAACATAATATAAATGTTCATACAGAGGCCTCACGATTCAATCTGCTCATAAGAAACTAAATATAAGATGTAGAAAAGTTAAGTCTTTAACTACTCTAACAATGCTAAAATGTTGTTCCAGTTAGTTTGACTACTCTTAACATATATAAAGACTGAAAGGGTCAATATTCTGACTTGTAGTCATCTTTATTAAAATACTGTGTTAAATGTTTCTTAACTAAACTGTAACTTCTCCTAAAGTGAAACTGAGTCATCATCAACATTTGTAGTGTTCTGGGGTCTCATTTATAAAACTGTGAGTACTATCCTTACTAAAAGTGTTCGGACTGATAACGAGGACATTAAGGGTAACGATTGCGCGAGAACTTAACGGCTGTATTTCCAGACTTTGACATTTGATGGTATATGCACAGTATTAAGGACAGATATTTAGTTATGTATACTATGTTATCTAATGCTAGGGTATTTGATTCTATCCTGTATTCCGTGCAGTCGGGCCATCTCCTCCTCCTGCGCTCCGTAGCGGACAATGTGACGGAGAGACAGCGCCGATTAAATATTAAGAACATTTTTTTATTTAAGATTTGAGTTGGAGGAGTTTATAGAACAATTATCACTCAGTACAAGCACAAATATCACTGCTGGATTTAATCTTTATGGTAACGTGGATGATATGGAGTGAAGAAATGTGCAGTCTGACTTCAGTTCACCACCTCACCATCTGCGTCGCCAATTCCTATTTTGTCTCCAAAATGTGTGTACCCATGGGTCAGAGTTTGCGTGGAGGACCGCACATTCTCCCGTCAGGTTTGTTTTTTATAAATCACAACCTTTGCGTGGGAAGTGGCGTACGCACATTTTCAGCCCCGTTTTGTGCGTACGCCACGTTTATAAATGAGACCCTGGACTGTTGTTCTTCAATTAAGCTTTGAGCGTATTGCAATTCACGTTTTGTGTGACTTAGTTCATAACTTTAATCCTGATTAACTCAGCGAAGATCTCGCATTTTGTTTTAGATTTTGCTCAACTTGATTTGGAGTTGATAGACCTTCGTCTCGTCGGAGCGGTGCTTATTCAGAGTGGTTACTCTGGATCTCGTCGACCGCTTGGCTCAATAAACTGT
>NC_050185.1:36108553-36123553 GCF_008315115.2 Sander lucioperca
GGACTCTTTCAACACTTTTTGGGTCTTTTGATGCTAGACACTAACTTTACACGCTAGTAGAAGGGTAGCCTAAAGCTAGTTAAAGCTAGTAGTGAGTTAGTGGTAACTTAGTTGTCTCTGTCTCAGTGGTTGTCATGGCTGCAGTCTGCCCTTGTCCTTAGCAGTAGCAGCAGTGTACCAGATGGTGATGGAGCAGCTGAGGATGGACTCAGTGATGGAGCTGGAGAAGTGTCCTCACTCTAACCCACTCCACTTGAGGAATAACCTGATAAATTACACCCCATTCTGTTTTTACCTTCAGCCTTGACTTCCACACTTCTGCTGTGTGTGTGTGTGTGTGTGTGTGTGTGTGTGTGTGTGTGTGTGTGTGTGTGTGTGTGTGTGTAATTCTTGGGATGTAATATACTGAGGAAACAGAGAGCAGACAGTGTTTCTACACCAGGGGTCACCAACCTTTTAGAAACTAAGAGCTACTTCATGGGTACTGAGTCATACAAAGGGCTACCAGTTTGATACGCTCTTCTGAAAGAACAAATTTGCCTTTAGTTATATATGATTATTAATGATTAATGATAGTCATCTATGTGAAGACACTGATCACGTTACAGTTTTTCTCAAATGCTAAAACACATTTCACAAACGTTTCCTCCATGTTCCCCAATGTCTAAACACAACACCCTTTTCTAAAGCTACATAAACACAACCACACCTTCTCACTTCAAAACTCAAACTTTCACACCAAAAGAGCAGCTCGAAGCTTTCAAAAATGTAAACACTATACACATCATTACACACTACAGCAAAACAATTGAAAACACAATGCTCAATTTGTGAGAAGGTTCTTTGTTTCATAACTGCCAATGCATATTTTTAGAAACTTTACAGTAATGGATCTTCTTAGATCTCTGCAGAGGATTAGGCATTCAGATTTGTGAGTTTCATATGAAGAGTATAAATCTATAGTAAATTCTGCATGTACACTACTGTAACACAACTCAATGCAAAAACAGAATCTATTGCACACAACAGTACTCTTGAAAACATGATGAAGTTTTTTTATTTACTTTATTCACACCACACACACACCACAATCACTGTGCGGCATCATGTCGCTGAGCTGCATCGGGCCACATCACCTCATCCACATCGCAGGCTATATTGTCTCTTGCCAGGCACCGCGGGAAAAACGCCCTGGAATGGCGAATCCATCCTTGGAAGGCCTCCACTGGGATGTCAACACAGGCCAGCTCCATTGCCCTTAGGAGGTTCTCTCTAGTGTATGGTTGTCTGTCATAAACCTTCCATCTCCACGATGAGAAGAACTCCTCTATAGGGTTCAGGAAAGGGGAGTACTCCTCTTCCTCGTTGGCCTGCTCCTCTTCCTCCTCTGATTTGAACTCCTCTTCCTCGTTGGCCTGCTCCTCTTCTTCCATGGCCAGCTCTTCTCCCTCCTCTGAGTCGAATTCCTCTTCCCCTGACTCTGCCTTCATCCATTGTGTTTGTTTGGAATCTTCAGCAAACTGTGCACTCTGAACTTGCTTTTATACATGTGGTCACAGCATTAGCAACAAGTGTCTTCAATTTTGATTCGTTGTGTGTAATGAATGACGCCAGGTGTGTTCATTGTGTTCAAATATTGCTGACTGTGGCAAGCATTTTGCATCACATGAGCTTTCATTTGAGAATATGAGCAGAGTTCTTTTGCAACTTGTGTTTTAGCAAAGAAAAATGTGTTAAGATTTATGAGAACGGAGGATTGTATTTTGTGAATTGTGTCTTCATGTGAAATGCGTTTATGATATTGGAAAATGATGGCTAGATTTAGTAAATGTGTTTAGACAACTGGTCCAACATTTGGTTTAGAGGATTGGCTTTTGTGTTTTAGCATTTGAGAAAAACTGTAATGATTTCTCATTATCAATAATTATCAACAATGACTTAACAAGGTGGGAAACAGATAATATCAATATTCAATTTTCATTTTTAGAACAGGCCTGAGGGCTACTCATGTGGTCCTTGGGGGCTACCTGGTGCCCACGGGCACCGTGTTGGTGACCCCTGGTCTACACACACTACTTCCCATCCTGGACCTGAGAGGACAGTGGTTGACTCATGTTTGAGACTAAAGTACATGTGTTGAACTGTAAAATGGATTTAGCAGCATGTGTGTGAATAACTTCAAACTTTAGGGTGTTTGTTGGGTTAGGGTTAAGGGGTTAGGGGTTAGGGTGTACACATATCCTCTACAAGTATAATTGTAGCTGTATTATTTGTGTGCCCTTCAAAAATTGCTCTTCAGAAATTTTATGTTTATTGCCCAAATGTTAGATGAGATTTACACGCATGGGTATGTCCACAAATGGATTACATGGATGAATGAACTGCATGAAAAGCAAACAAAAGAATGAATGATAAACATCGTCAAATGTACAGTAACAACACAAGCTGACAGAGGCAACCTGATCTCTCCATCTTTCTGTTTAGTTTCATGTTGTCTGAGGACAAACTTCCTTGTTGAAAGCAATCATCCAGAAAACAGGATCTGTTACAGGACACCTGAGGAGGTGAGGAGAGGTAAACAGCAGCAGGAGAGGGAAAGTGGATTCGAGGAGGGTAAAAGAGAAGCTCACTGCTATATGACCGCTCTGAGTCAGACTGATTGTATCGTATTGACTTATGGTTCAAACACGCAGGTCTGTTCCAGGATTATTATTATCATATTATTAGCTCAATGGTCGCATGAAAACACCTTTTTTTATTAGCATTTTCAAACAGCGTGATATACAGTACAATCAATATAACAAACGTAAAAAAGAAAACAGAGTGTCACCTCCCTCCAATTTCCCACCACCCCCAAACCCACCCAGTTCAGGTCCAAAGTGGGCGGGGGACCTACGGAGCAGACCTTCACATGGCTAACAAACAAATCTGAGCCCCATGACCTGAAATCCCCAACAACCAACAGGGACCCCCAGTGTCCCCGACTCACAGAACAACAGATCAGTCCGATATCCGAGAGATAACAACATAAACAGGCCATCAGCATGGCAGCATCACAAGCTCAAAGCAGAGCACTCGAAAAAAAAAACTGTACTGTTCTGATCATTTCTTTTTGATAATGTCAAGCAAACACATGTAGAGATCTTCCCCAAATAATACCATGACAAGCTGCCAGAAGTTCTGATGTTATAGGATCAGTAAACTGAAAGACTCGCTCACTTCTGTTTCAGATAAAGTGAAAAAGAAGAACCTGTGCAGGGTTTCCTCCACCTTTTTATTCCCCTTAAACAACCAACCCAAGTCCAGAAACATTAACATGTACCTTTACCTTTTAGAATAAAAGGAACAGGAAGTCAGATTCAAGATTCATGTTGAACTGTCCTTGCTACGTTAGTAACCTGCTCAAAAGGAAAGCTAAAAAGTTGGTTGATAACGGTGAAACGTGATGAGAAGGCTCCCTCCGTTCCTTCCCTGGACTCGGAGGAGCTACTGCTGCTGGAGCTGCTTCTCCGTCTGCTTCCACAGCTGAAGCTGCAGATCACGCATCAAACATCCAGGGTGCATATGGACAGTTGGCTGAAACTCTGGGCTTCCTGGAGGGTCAACATTACCACACAGTGAAAGAGCTACAGGACAGATGTGAGTAATAAAAAGGTAAGACAAGATATTTACAACTAAAACACACTCACACTCACATTATGCATCTGTGTGTACCTTTGTATTTGAACTTTTGTACAAATAAGAATTGAAACTAATATTAATAAAAAGGGATAGTAATGGCGCTGATAAGCTGTTTCAACAACTCTCTCTGCAGCTGCAGGCTCTCTGCATTATAATATAATAACCAGCTGAAAACTCAGGTTCCACTTCCTCTTAAACGTGCTGTATCATGAGCTGCTGTAACAAACACACAAAGACAACTTATTCAAACTAAAATGGAGTGAAGTTCATGGGAACATCTGCAACAAACACCCTAAAGTTTGAAGTTATTCACACACATGCTGCTAAATCCATTTTACAGTTCAACACCATGCCTGGATTATCCATAAGGGAACTTGGGCCAGTGCCCAGGGTCACCAACCATTCACCACCAGTGGGGGGGCACCTCATGACACAAGCTTTAACAATATTTTCCGTAAATTGTTATATTATTCACTTGAAATTGTTGAAAGGCCATACATTATTTGTTTATGAACACTAATTTTAGAATAATAATAATATAATAATAATAAATGATAAATAAATCCATATTACATGACCACTATCACTCCCCTCCCCAATCTGTCAGAGCTGAGTTGGTCCACAAGTACGCGCAAATGTACCATTTGGGGGATGGGGGTTAACAATAATCAAAAGTGGCCAGTTTAACCCCCCGAAAATGTTATCATAATGATGAATTTAAAATATTGTTGTTATAAAAAATAAGTGGTTGGCTTTCTTGATTCAATGTAATTGGCAAGCAAAGAAAAACATTTTTCACACAACCCCCCCACCTCTGGGTGAGACTTGGTTGCGCCCAACCCTTCTCGTGTTTTCCTAGCACATAGCACGACCGCTGCGTTTCATAGCTTTATTCAGTAAGCAGAGAAGTGTAAAAGACCGGTCTACAGTCTGCACTTCTTTTCCTAGAACTCATATTTCTTTCAGAGGAATTTGTGCAATAAATCCATATTCATTACATTACATTACATGTCATTTAGCTGAAGCTTTTATCCAAAGTGACTTACAGTTAAGTGCCTTTAACTGTGAAGGTTCAAACTCCAGACAACAAGTAGTAAGTTGCTTAGCTTTAAATAAGCAAAGCTACAAAGAGACATATGAAAGGGCAGGTTCAAGAATTTTTTTTTTTTTTTGGAGCTCATTCCACCATTTAGGAGCAAGGACAGCAGGATTTCGTTGAGTGATTAGTTGTCCCTCGCTGTGAGGGGGCAGCAAGCAGGTTGGCTGATGCAGAACGAAGTGGGTGGGTTGGGGTATATGGTTTGACCATGTCCTGGATGTAAGCGGGTGCTGATCCATTCGTGGCCCTGTACGTCAGTACTAGTGTCTTGAAGCGGATGCGGGCAGCAACTGGTAACCAGTGAAGAGAGCGGAGGAGCGGTGTAGTGTGAGAGAACTTGGGGAAGTTGAAGACAAGTCGAGCTGCTGCGTTCTGAATGAGCTGCAGGGGTCGGATGGCACATGCAGGCAGGCCAATCAGGAGGGAGCATGCAGGCAGGCCAATCAGGAGGGAGTTGCAGTAGTCTAGACGTGAGATGACTAGAGCCTGAACCAGAACCTGAGCCGCCTTCTGCGTTAAAAGGGGACGTATCCTTCTGATGTTATGCAGCATGTATCTACATGATCGGGTGGTTGTAGCGATGTTAGCAGTGAAGGAGAGTTGGTCGTCAAGTGTCACACCCAGGCTTCTAGCAGTCTGGGTGGGGACTACCACACAGTTGTCAATTGTTATAGTCAGGTCCTGGGTAGGAGAGCCCTTCCCTGGAAGGAAAAGGAGCTCAGGGGGGCTTTGAGGTATAGTGCTCAGGGGCACCACATTGTCCTAATACCGGCCTGTTCAACACATGTACTTTAGTCTCAAACGTGAGTCAACCGCTGTCCTCTCAGGACCAGGATGGGAAGTAGTGTGTGTAGAAACACTGTCTGCTCTCTGTTTCCTCAGTATAATATTACATCCTACAAGTATTACACACACACACACACACACACACACACACACACACACACACACACACACACAGTGTGTTCAGTGTTTAAATTCCCAGTTAGTGACCAGAGATAACATGGTGTGTGTGTGTGCACATGTGTGTGTGTGTGTATGTGTGTGTGTGCGCGTGCGTGTGTGTCTGTGTGTATGTGTGTGTGCCTGTGTGCATGTGTGTCTGTGTGTATGTTTGTGTATGTCTGTGTGTGTGTGTGTGTGTGTGTGTGTGTGTGTGACTACCTGCTTTTGTTTTGTGTGATTGTTATATCATTTGTACAAGACATGTTTCAGCAGCTACCAAATAAAACTAGAATCTATTCAAATATTTGTTCTGCAGAAATTGTGTGATCATTGGAGCATCTAAAGACTATAGCTCATATTTCCCAGTACAGTAGGTGTGTCTCTTATATCTGTTGAAAGATCCTGCTAACCCATTTAAACAGTAACCACATCTCCTGAGTGAAAGTCCTGAGTTGTTTAACCCATCCACCACCCCAACCTGTGTCCTGATGCAGAGCTTCAGTCTTTAATACTACTCCCTACCATCATTCTTCGTTATCTTCCAGCAACGTGGTCCAGCAGTGGTGACTCTGTGAGCCCAGTGCATCTCATACAGACGCTCAAGGGTGCCTTGTTGGTCGGTATCAGACTGAGGGCCACTGACCAAGCTGCCGTATTTGACAAGTTAAGAGTGAGAACCGGTTGAGAATGTCAGATATTACTGCAAAACAGACAAACTTTCACTAGTAATTGTTTGCATCATTATCATCATCTGGAGGGCATTGTGTACACCATTTATCCACCTCAGGGTGTGTCCACAAATGGATTACATGGATGAAAGAACTGCATGAAGAGCAAACAAAAGAATGAATGATAAACATCGTCAAATGTGCTGTAACAACACAAGCTGACAGAGGCAACCTGATCTCTCCATCTTTCTGTTTAGTTTCATGTTGTCTGAGGACAAACTTCCTTGTTGAAAGCAATCATCCAGAAAACAGGATCTGTTACAGGACACCTGAGGAGGTGAGGAGAGGTAAACAGCAGCGCGAGAGGGAAAGTGGATTCGAGGAGGGTAAAAGAGAAGCTCGCTGCTATATGACCGCTCTGAGTCAGACTGACTGTATCGTATTGACTTATGGCTCAAACACGCAGGTCTGTTCTGGGATTATCACGCTTGATGGTTCCATGGAGGTCCGTGATATGATCTCTTTCATTGCCGGATGTGTCTGAGATGTGAAATATAAGTATTGGTTGAAGATAGCTATAGTTTTACAGTCCATGGATAGAAGCGGGGGCATTCTTATTGCATGCAGTGTCAGCTGTTTCAGGGTTTTCTTCAAGGGCAATTGATGCTTTCTATAATGAGATTTACTGTTGAAACTTTTGCAATGTCTTTAGCCATCCAACCAATGAGTGAAAGCCCTGATAATGTTCTTGCCATGTTTATAAAAATCAACCTCAACTGCTGAACTTATCTTCTTATCTTCGACACTCAAATACCTGGTGTCCTCAGTGGTGAAGCTATGAGACTTTGGATAGCATGTCTTTATTATCAGGGACTCTGAGGGCTTTTTGACATCTGTCTTTGTGGCTGCTCTGAATGTAGATGTTGTTATCCTACCACTTCTCTGATCAAAACAGGTTTTGGACTTAGACTGTGCTTGAGTCTCCTCTACAATATCACTCTGAAAATATAATTCAAATGGTTTCATAATTACATTATAAAGTGTGCAAATGTATAAATTTAGTCGGACAACATTTACATACAGTACATGTTTCCGTTTATATTTGATTATTATCTCTAAGCTCTTGGCTTCATTTATTCTAAACAATACTCTAAAATGATGTACCTGTTCTTTTGTCACAGTTATGTGTTCAAACAATGCTACTGTCTTGTACCTCTGCTAGATTTTCCTCCCTTGTCTGCTTGTCATAAAGAGTTGTGAGGGGTTCTGGTAGATCTAGCAGGACAGCTTTTGGTACATATGATGCTGCGTAGTCTGTTCCAACAGAGAGGACTGCTGGCTTTATGATCTGTCCCTCTTGTGTACAGCTTTTGGAGAGGTTGTTGTAAAGTTGGGCCTGCTCTGTATGGGTCAGAGGTGGGAAAGCTGGTGGTATGGCAGAGTGGCCTTTGGATGATCTCTGTTTATGCCTTGTTGTGTGTTGTTAAAAATGATCCTTCCCTTGCTGATATTCTACTCTTTTCAACGATTTCTCACTTGGTGTGGCCCACTTGCACGTCTTTGATGTGACAGCTTCTTCTCTTTCCTGGTTATGCTGCCATACCCTGAACAACACAGCTGACATATGGGAGCAGCACTCACCCAGTCCAGCTGTGCAATTTTAGTGGGCTCCTAACACAACCCCATCATTCCTGAAAACCACCCATGGCTTCAACTGAGGATCATTCAGTCTCTGGGAATGACTTGTACCTGTAACTTGTACCTGTAATAAAGATGTAATGGCATTGTTGATGAAAAGTGCACTGATATATAATGTACGTCAGCCAACGTTAGTAGCTAACCGTTGGCAAAGGTTACAGACTAGCTAAGGCTAGCTAGCTATACAAGTTATAACACTGACTGCATTAACGTCACACTTAAACTTACCTACCCAGTGACAACAAAGCAATTTTTAGCCGGTAGACTCCAAAGCTAAATATTCATCACAAATCCAGCTGATTCCATTTATATCCCTCCAGGCTTTTGTAGGCTTTCAAAGACTCTCCAGAGTAGGATGAAGGAAAGTTGATTAGATAGTTGTAAATATCTGGATACTGAAGGTCAGGGAAGCTTTCCGTTCCACTTGTAAAGTTCATAAAAATAACTCTAGGAGCATTATATGGATCACTAATAAGTTTTACTTTATAGCTGCCTATGTCTTTTGAGTTAAAGTGCTCAGTGATGGGCTGAAATCCGTGCTGGCGGCGTTCATTTTTGCCACCACTTTCCTGCCAAAATGACGGCGTAAACAGTCAAGTCACGTGACACCCGGAGCTCTATTGGACAATGTACACTCAAGCTACACCCACTTCCTGTTTTGATGGTGAAATGCACAAAATGGCCGCCATGCCACAACCACGCCCTATGACGAAAAGTTTTTCTTTTAATAACTTTTCATCTCTCAGGTCTTAAGATGGCACAGACCAAAATTTGAAGTTGATTGGATGAAATCTATAGGAGAAGATTGTTAAAGTACGGCGTGGAAATGGCCAAAATCACACTAATTTCAAACTTTCAATTAAAAATGGCAGACTTCCTGTTGCGTTAAGGGTATGGCTCCAATGAGCTTTTTTGTACGTCTTGACATTATACATGTGTGTGCCACGTTTCGTTACTTTCCGTTAAACGTACTACAGGGGCTCAATTTTTTTAATTTTGTAGGGGGCGCTAGTAAGCAATTTTTGTGCGCCTATTCCTGAAAACCTTAAAATACGTAAATGTTCACCAGGCTTGATGCGACCGCCAATTTTGGTGATGAAAAGTTATTAAAAGCAAAAAACAATTTTCCGGAAAAAGGAAGAAGGAATAATAAGTCCTTCAGTTTTGCCACTGTCGGCGCTCGGGCACTAAATAGCTGTAATTGTAAGTTTACATGAGGAAGACTACTTAAAATTATTATTATTTAACATCCTGGGCTGAGTAAATGTCTTTCTGTTAAATACACTGACAATGTTTACATGCACATAATATTCCAGTTTTTGCACTTATTCTAAAAAAGACAATATTCTGAGTAGGCTGTTTACGTGACAAATGGAAGTGAATATTCTATAAATATTACTGTTTACCTGCAGCCTTGCAAAATAGTATAGATTATTTAATAGTTTTTCACCGATAGCAGACTTGTTGGACCATGTAAACAGCCTCCCTCTTTCATTCCTTCAACCATCTTCTTGAAAAGGTCACTGGACACGAGAGCAGTTTTTTACGAGAGATGTGTCCCTTTTACACAGAAATGGATCATAATGTGTCTATGTTTCTTTCAAATTATACTATCGATAAACAGGAAATTACTTAATTTCAACTCATTGTGCGTATTGGCAGTTTCGGTTTCTGTTTTCTGTTTTTATTTCTTGTTTCCCTCCCCTGCGTCCTAGATGGACGTTTCACAGCGCTGTGCCGGCTACAAAAACTGAAGAAACAACAACAATCTCAAAGCAAAAGCTCTCCATCTCGCCTGTGACTTATACAATCCTATGCTGTGTGCACAGCAGGTGTAGCTGTAGTTAAAAGCTACATTCCGCAGTCCACATACGTTACGAGTTCAATTTAGCCAAAGCGCGGTGTCCAAGACGGTTAAACAGAAATGCAAATGCTTCAACACAAATACAAAAGCCACAACACAAAGCCGTAAACTGGCCATAACTGGCCGTGAACTAGTGGTGTGCAATACCAAGTAAAAACAGGGCCAGTGTCACCGATGCTAATACGATACCAATACCTTTTAATAATTAAGGTGGATGCATCATCAAATTGCTGAATCTGAATGAATTTTCATAACCCTTAAGTGTTTTTGTGAATTTACTTCTGGATTTTTAATAAGTTAAAGGTCCCATGACATGGTGCTCTTTGGATGCTTTTATATAGGCCTTAGTGGTCCCCTAATACTGTATCTGAAGTCTCTTTTATATAGGCCTTAGTGGTCCCCTAATACAGTATCTGAAGTCTCTTTTATATAGACCTTAGTGGTCCCCTAATACTGTATCTGAAGTCTCTTTTATATAGGCCTCAGTGGTCCCCTAATACTGTATCTGAAGTCTCCTTTATATAGACCTTAGTGGTCTCCTAATACTGTATCTGAAGTCTCTTTTATATAGACCTTAGTGGTCCCCTAATACTGTATCTGAAGTCTCTTTATATAGGCCTTAGTGGTCCCCTAATACTGTATCTAAAGTCTCTTTTATATAGGCCTTAGTGGTCCCCTAATACTGTATCTGAAGTCTCTTTTATATAGACCTTAGTGGTCCCCTAATACTGTATCTGAAGTCTCTTTTATATAGGCCTTAGTGGTCCCCTAATACTGTATCTGAAGTCTCTTTTATATAGGCCTTAGTGGTCCCCTAATACTGTATCTGAAGTCTCTTTCCTGAAATTCAGCCTTGGTGCAGAATTACAGCCACTAGAGCCAGTCCCACAATGAGCTTTCCTTAGGATGTGCCATTGCTGTGTCTGTAGCTTTAAATGCTGTTGAGGAGGAGAGAGGGGGGGCAAGGTGGAGGGTGGGAATGTGGCCTTGACCAACTGGCACTTTGCTCGTTTGAAAGCCATGATGTCTCTCTTTTTAATGGGCAGGCCAAATTCTCTGCGGTACATTCAGATTTGTACAAATTTATCAGTAGCGGATTTTGGCACAGGCGAAGCGGGCAGCCGCCCGGGGTGGCATTTTTTCATGACACATGGGGGGCGGCACTCAGTTTTTTACTGTATTATCTATCATTTCACCGTGTGGGGAATTGGCAAATTGGCGCCCCTGCTTGCTGAGAAGGTGCCGTGCACACTGCAGAGAAGCTGTGAGAAGGGGAGGGGGGAGCGGGGGACAGTTCACCTCTGGGTCGAACGGGTTGCTGGGCATAGGCGCCGATACCGTGGGTGCTCAGTATTAGCGGAGCACCCACGGTATCGACGAAGCTGATCGCGGTTATGTGTCAGTTAAACTTTTCATCTCCAATCCTATCCTGAGTTGAAAGAGCCTACTTTATGGCTTTATTATTGAGTTGATAGGTGTGTGTGTTTGTGTCGGCCGTCTGAAATGCAAACATTTTTTGACTACTTTTTTTTTAAAGGGCGTGCGCCCGTGAGCACCCACGGAGGAAAACATAAATTGGCGCCTATTTTGCTTGGTCTCCAATTCTGTATTTTATTTGCATATTATTCTTAATATTTTATGTTATTGTTTTGCTCTGCTCCTATTACATTTTTTATATATCTGATTGTATTTTTGGCACATTTTTATATATATATATATATATTATTATTATCTTTATAACAACATAAGTGAAAGAGAAAATTATATTTCTCACAAATCCTTCATTAGAACGTTTGAAAAACAAACTTAAGAGAATCCAGTTATTTAACTACTGTAATTACAACAGGAAACACTTTTTAAGGTGAACAATCTCCACCTCCAACATTTTCTAAAGACAATGAACACAGTTCTGCACAAAATATGACAGTATTAGTTATCAGAACATAAAATAAATATAATATACTATAATATAGTAATTCTCTCACCCCATACTCCCGCAGCACCTCCCACAGTATCTCCCGGGGGACCCGGTCATACGCCTTCTCCAGATCCACAAAGCACATGTAGACCGGTTGGGCATACTCCCAGGCTCCCTCCAGGATCCTTGCGAGAGTAAAGATCTGGTCCGTTGTTCCACGACCAGGACGGAATCCGCATTGTTCCTCTTCAACCTGAGGTTTCGACTATCGACCGAACCCTCCTTTCCAGCACCTTGGAGTAGACTTTACCGGGGAGGCTGAGAAGTGTGATACCCCTGTAATTGGCACACACCCTCTGGTCCCCCTTTTTGAAAAGGGGAACCACCACCCCGGTCTGCCACTCCTTAGGCACTGTCCCCGACTTCCACGCAATGTTGAAGAGGCGTGTCAACCAAGACAACCCCTCCACACCCAGAGCTTTAAGCATTTCTGGACGGATCTCATCAATCCCTGGGGCTTTGCCACTGTGGAGTTGTTTAACTACCTCAGCAACTTCCACCAGGGAAATTGACGACAATCCCCCATCAACCTCCAGCTCTGCCTCTACCATAGAGGGCGTATTAGTCGGATTTAGGAGTTCCTCAAAGTGCTCCTTCCACCGCCCTATTACCTCCTCAGTTGAGGTCAACAGCGTCCCATCCTTACCAGCTTGGATGGTTCCCCGCTTCCCCCTCCTGAGGTGGCGAACGGTTTTCCAGAAGCACCTTGGTGCCGACCGAAAGTCCTTCTCCATGTCTTCTCCGAACTTCTCCCACACCCGCTGCTTTGCCTCTTTCACGGCAGAGGCTGCAGCCCTTCGGGCCCTTCGGTACCTTGCAACTGCCTCCGGAGTCCTCTGGGATAACATATCCCGGAAAGACTCCTTCTTCAGTCGGACGGCTTCCCTGACCACCGGTGTCCACCACGGTGTTCGTGGGTTACCGCCCCATGAGGCACCTAAGACCCTAAGACCACAGCTCCCCGCCACAGCTTCAGCAATGGAAACTTTGAACATTGTCCACTCGGGTTCAATGCCCCCAGCCTCCACAGGGATGCACGAAAAGCTCCGCCGGAGGTGCGAGTTGAAAGTCTGTCGGACAGGAGCCTCCTCCAGACGTTCCCAATTTACCCGCACTACCCGTTTGGGCTTACCAGGTCTGTCCAGAGTCTTCCCCCACCCTCTAACCCAACTCACCACCAGATGGTGATCGGTTGACAGCTCTGCCCCTCTCTTCACCCGAGTGTCCAAAACATACAGCCTCAGATCAGATGAAACGATTATAAAATCGATCATTGACCTTTGGCCTAGGGTGCTCTGGTACCAAGTACACTTATGAGCATCTCTATGTTGGAACATGGTGTTCGTTATAGACAATCCATGACTAGCACAGAAGTCCAACAACAACCACTCTGGTTTAGATCAGGGAGGCCGTTCCTCCCAATCACGCCTCTCCATGTGTCTCCATCATTGCCCACGTGCGCGTTGAAGTCCCCCAGCAGAACTATGGAGTCCCCCACTGGAGCCCCATACAGGACTCCATTCAAGGTCTCCAAGAAGGCCGAATACTCCGAGCTCTTGTTTGGTGCATACGCACAAACAACAGTCAGAGTTTTCCCCCCCCACAACCCGCAGGCGTAGGGACCCTCTCGTCCACCGGGGTAAACTCCAATGTAGCGGCGCTCAGCCGGGGGCTCCGTGGCAAACCTGGCCACCAGACGCTCACTGACGAGCCCTCCATCCGGGCCTGGCTCCAGACGGGGGCCCCGGGCTTCCTCCGGGCAGGGTCACTCCATCTCTACCTCGTTTTTTCATAGGGTTTTTGAACCATTCTTTGTCTGGCCCCTCACCTGAGACCACTTTGCCTTGGGAGACCCTACCAGGAGCACAAAGCTCCAGACAACACAGCCCTCAGGTTCATAGGGACACACAAACCTCTCCACCACGATAAGGTGATGGTTCCAGGAGACCGCCACTGCAAATTATCATTCCTCCTGACTCTCTCCACTGAGTGACTCCTTTTAATTTGGTGGATGGGTCAATAATTTCTCTGTAGCCTACTGGACAACCACTAGAAGAACCTTTACACCATGTTTCCTGGAGGACAACAATAGTCATGTTTCCATCAATGTGTTTTTAAGAATCGCATTAGAATATGTTGATGGAAACGGCAAAATTCGAAAAAAAATACCTCAAATTCGCAAAAGAAATTATGCTCGCTTGAGGTCGTTTTTTTGGCTTTAACGAAAAAGAGTTAATGTGTAAAATGGGAGCTGGGAAAAGCTTTGCAGAATAAGTTGTGACGTAGCGAACATGTAACTCACATGACTATAGTCCTGGTATCCATCGGATGGGGGAAGGATCAGGATACAGGTCCCATCCTGGTGCGTAGTCGAGTTGCTGTGAGCTGTAGCCTGTGCCTCAGACAATTGGTTGAATTGGACATTGAATGTCCGAATTTCTGGGTTCCCAGTCAGAAACTATATATGTGTCTATGGCATAGACTTTAAAACAGGTCTATGGTCGGAAATGTCAACTTTGAAAGATATAATATTATTTGCTCTATGGAACACATTGACAAAGACGAAAACTCAGGACATTTACATTTACTTGATCATATTATTTGAGTTAGTTTAGCAAAAATACTAATTTTTTTGTAATGCCTCGTTTTTATTTTATTTCAGTTAACAACAATGTTTTTTGCCTCCTATTTTTCGTTATTTCGTTCGTTTTAGTTAACGATTATAACCTTGGTCAACATAAAAACACATGGGAAGATAAGGCCAAGTTTAAAGTTATCCTTTAACAATGTAATCATAGATCATCGATGTGTTTATCTTCTCTGTTCTGTGATATGGGGAAGAAGTGGTTACACCCTTGTTAATCAAACTGACGATTTCACATCATGTGTGACAATGTAAATTAACAATTCAACATCTGTGACGTCCTTTTTGCTGTTGTTTTTATTGTAGCCTTCTATATAAAGCTCACACAGGTAACAGAAGGCACAGTTCAACAGTAAGCTGCCAGTGTGAGAATGAAGATCTCTGTGAGTTTTACGCTGTTGCTGCTGCTCGCCGCTATCCCTG
>NC_050185.1:36128553-36161053 GCF_008315115.2 Sander lucioperca
AGCATATAGCTACCACCCCAGTCTGTATTGACGTTTCGCCGTCTGAATGCGTGATGACGTCGTCAACGGGTCCGCAACGGTGTGACGTGTTGGAGTTTATTTAGATCAAGGTGTTAAAACGCAGGTGTTAGACCAATGGTTAGGGTTAAAAAGTTATGGGTCCCCTATTACTGTATGACGGTCATAGAGGAGGGGTATGTAGGGGGTATAAACGGCTATGTCTAGGCATGTCTGGTCACTTTTTTTACCTACTGTTTTTAGCTAGCTAGCTAGCTTGTCAGGTCGTATTGCCCCCTTCGATCATCTCAAACAGCCCAACGGTGCATTTTTCTTTTCAACTCCTTTGGGGAAAAAGCAAGAGGAAAAACGTCTTACAGCCATGTCTACAAAAGGTGAGTAATTTAAAAAAAATATATATATATATATATGTTATGTTTAAGCCTATTCTAAGATATTTCATTCACATCATTCATGAATTAAAACGTTTTGTGGAATACATGTTTATCTAGCTAGTTTGCACCACTAGGTCCTTCCCCAAAGATCAGGAGCAAGCCTTCTTGGGACGATGACGATGATTTTCAACAAGGTAAAATATATATATATATATATATATATAAGTCATCTCCTAAACAAATCCGGTGGCTTAATAAGAAAAAGAAATCGAGCTGAAAACCCCAAGAAAGCTGAAATTGGGTAATTATCTACAAAAAATGTGTATGTGCTTTTTATTATTTATTTTTATACAGGTGTTTTAGCTAACTAATGTCTATATGTTATCTTTTTGTTTAGGTTGCCTTTACCTCTACAAAAGCGAAGGTGCGGTGAGCTGGTTTCAATAGAGCCCAGCATTGAAATCCCAGGGCCCCAACAGACCTGTGAACCACAGCAACTATTTGAGGACAGTAGCATACCCAAACCAAAGCGGCTTCACCGAATAAGGAAGACCCTTATCGTGGTGAGTTGAAAAAAGAGCAATTAAACTGTGTATGTAATATTTAAAAGATGTTATTTTCTCACAAAGTGTGTGTGTGTGTGTGTGTGTGTGTGTGTGTGTGTGTGTGTGTGTCTCAGAAATCTCAGGCAAACCTCCCTCTCAAACCCTCATGTTCGACCGTTGCTTGTGATGAGGTAGCAACCGAGGGCCTTAATTATATGGCGTTATATATGTGTCACATTCCTGAGCGAGTAATTGTATGTTTTGAGCACAGAGAACTATATTTTGCAAGCGCATTACATTGCATTTTGAACAGAAATGTACACTCGCAAAAAATAATTCAGTTTGAGTAAACAAAAACCTATTTCGTGCACAATAAATGTATTTGCATGTCTTTCTCTGCTCGCAGGTAGACGCTGCTGCGCTCCGGTCATGTCTCCCTCGCTCTCAACCTCTTCTCTCTACGCGCTCAACTCTAGACACGCTCGCTCAGATTTTCACAGCGTTACAAGTGTGCCACAAAACCAACCAATCGCAGAATCAAAAGGTCAATTCTGATTAGCTGTTCGTCTCTAATTAGATCGCAAGTAGCAGGAAAGACATCTACAAGGAAACAGTCTTTGACGCAACACCTGCCGTGATGCCCCAGCAAGGGGTATCTCTGCTGTAGCCAGTGGGTACTTGGAAAGATTGTGGAGCAGCTTAACTAATTAAAATAATTGAATTATGATTGATTTAAAACAATATATCAGCTAAAACAGCTCAACACATGTTTAAACATATAGCGAAGTAATCAATGGTAGAAATAAACAGCTAAAAGTGGCCTACTGACTTAACTAACAGTTGAAATGATTAGCTAAAAGCAATGGATGAATTTTGAAACATTAACCACACTTCAAGTAAAAGGCCTAGCTAGCTAGTAGAATTTCTGACCAAACCAACCTAAATGTTTACAGTTCAATTGCATGAAAATGTAAGAATATTCACTTTAATATGATAAATAGTGTGAACACATTGGGAATTGATAGGGCGGGGTATGTGAGTTTATATGACAGGGCTGTGGGGGGAAACTCAGACCAGAAGGGTTGGAAAGCACTGATCTACAGTATTTTATATTATTGACCGACCGGTATATTACAGACATGCCTTAATAGTTGTGTTAATCACAATACCGTTGTTTGAATTACATATCTCCGTGTGTGACTAACGTCATCCTTCACAAGCAATCTAACATTAGCCCAGCATGGATAAAGTCCAGCTATGCATCCAACGTATTCATCTGAACAAAACTAAAATGTCACAATCCAGCCACTTGTAAGAAGTCAGTAATACTGGTTACATAGTTATTGTTTTTTATTAACCTTAATTCTGTTTGCCAAGGCTATATATTTTATTGGCTTGCAAAGTAGCTATCCGATGCTAACGCTAACGTTAGCTAGCTAATTTATGTCAAAAAGCAGTAGCTAACTAATGTTACTGCCAAGATATGGTTTCATTGTAAGACAGTGTAAACACATGACAACACTTGACGAGTCTTACAACACCTCTCTGGTCTCTAGTGAAATCATATCTTGGCAGTAGTTAGCTAACATTTCTGCTTTTTGAGATAAATTAGCGTTAGCAACGGATAGCTCCTTCGCAAGCTAATATAGCAACATAATTCAGGTTAATAAAATACGGTAATGTAACCAAAGTATTAAAAACTACTTAGCTACATGTGGCTATAGTGTGACAGGTCTACTGCTGTTCAGTCTCGCATTGCGAGACCTAGCTAACTTAGCTAGTTACAGTGCTGCGAGGCCTGTTCAGAGGACATGTCGGCTGCAGTCTCTTATATACAGTCTATGGCTGCAGTGTGTGAGCTAGATTGCTTGTGAAGGATGAGTCAAACTAACGTTAAACACACAAGGAGATATAAGTCAAAGAAAACAACGGCATTATAGTACACACAAATATTAAGACATTTCTGTGATATAAGTCAATAATACAAAATACTGACCGAAATGTGTTTTAATCCAGTAACATTAGTCGAACAGCTCCACTGTAGTCAGTATTTGCTGTACCAACAGGTGTAAACTGAAAAAGACTGTTCCTCCTAGATTTTTGTTTTCTGCTACTTGCGATCTAATTGGAGACGAACAGCCAATCAGAATTGACCTTTTGATTCTGCGATTGGTTGGTTTTGTGGCACACTTGTAACGCTGTGAAAATCTGAGCGAGCGTGTCTAGAGTTGAGCGCGTAGAGAGAAGAGGTTGAGAGCGAGGGAGACATGACCGGAGCTCAGCAGCGTCTACCTGCGAGCAGAGAAAGACATGCAAATACATTTATTGTGCACGAAATAGGTTTTTGTTTACTCAAACTGAATTGTTTTTTGCGAGTGTACATTTCTGTTCAAAATGCAATGTAATGCGCTTGCAAAATATAGTTCTCTGTGCTCAAAACATACAATTACTCGCTCAGGAATGTGACACATATATAACGCCATATAATTATGCTCTAGAGGTACCAAGCTTTGTGTCTACCGGCATATACTATACTAATGAGCTAAACATATCTATCTATATATTAAAACTGTTTCCCTATATGCTTTCAGACACTGGATGCCGTTGCAGAGTTGCAGAGCGTGCATCCAGTGGCAGAGGAGTCATTCACGCAATCACTGGATGTATTAGATTTCCCCGAGAGGGCCGGTGATGAGCAGCGACAAGGAGGGGGGGTTTTACAACGGGGGGGCGTGGCAGATTTCCAGGACACGGCTGTGTCAACGGGACCCCATAGTCATAATTGCCCCAATACAAGGCCTACTTCAAAGTGGAGCAGAAGAGGTGAGTACCTGATAGTGTGTTTGATGGGTCTGTAGCATTCTTCACAATAACCCCCCTAGCTCGGGGGGGGGCTCAACTTTTTGAAGGTAGGGGGTGTAGCATTGCATTTATTGATGGGTCTGTAGCATTCTTCACAATAACCCCCCTAGCTTGGGGGGCTCAAATGTTTGAAGATGGGGTGTAGCCTTGCATTTATGATAGGATGTATGCAGGGGGCTCAAATGTTTGAAGGTGGGGGTGTAGCCCTGCATTTACGATAGCATGTCTGCAGGGGTGTAGCCCTGCATTTATGATAGGCTGTATGCAGGGGTGGGCAAATGTTTGAAGGTGTGTGTGTGTGTGTGTGTGTGTGTGTGTGTGTGTGTGTGATTATTTAACCAAATGTGTTTTATTATCCCATAGGACACCCTTGAAGGAGAAAGCAAAGAATCATCAGAGACAGACCACACATTGATTTCACCTAATGAGGAGCCCCACCAGTGTCGTGGGAATGAAGGTGATATAGAAGGTGACTGCATGTGTTTTCTTTCAGACACACCCATCAACCAGAGAACAGGAGTTTCCTATAATCACACAGTGTATGGAGCAGACAAGGTGTGCCCCAGGGCTCATGAATCAGCAGATGTATCTGTAAATACAGACGACATTGATGAAGCATTTGAATGTGGACAAATATTGGATTGTTTTAGTGCTAGCAATAGTTTTGAAACATCTAACTCCATAAACCGGCCTGACGAGATAACATTATTACAAGGTGAGGCACTCTACGAATTCTGTGCCGAAACTACACGTCGACACACTGCGTTAAATGTGCTACATGATCAAGTAGAATCCAAAGTTGATAATTTACAAAAAATAATCAGTAGTCTGGTGAATACAGTGGGCGCCTTGCAGACCACTAATACAAAGTTGTGTGACCTAGTTACCACCTTTGGTGAGGCGTTAGCCAGTCACGGCAGAGACCTAGCGAGGACCGAGGCCCAGCATCTTCAGCGAGCGGTAGGCCTCAATACACTGCTGACACCCCTGATAGCCATATTTCAAAAGACAATAACAAAAATGAAGTAAAGCAGCAGTCATCAGAGTATGTAAGAATAAAATAAACGTTAATAACAAAAATGGAAACACCCACCAAAAAACGTAAAAAATCAGATAAAATACATGTATACGACCGTAACACCAATGTAGATGCTTTGTGTGCAGATGACTATAGCAGGGCTGCGTGCAATCACGATGCATACAGTGGGGCAAAAAAGTATTTAGTCAGCCACCAATTGTGCAAGTTCTCCCACTTAAAAAGATGAGAGAGGCCTGTAATTTTCATCATAGGTACACTTCAACTATGAGAGACAAAATGAGAAAAAAAATCCAGAAAATCACATTGTAGGATTTTTAATGAATTTATTGGTAAATTCCTTGGTAAAATAAGTATTTGGTCACCTACAAACAAGCAAGATTTCTGGCTCTCACAGACATGTAACTTCTTCTTTAAGAGGCTCCTCTGTCCTCCACTCCTTACCTGTATTAATGGCACCTGTTTGAACTTGTTATTAGTATAAAAGACACCTGTCCACAACCTCAAACAGTCACACTCCAAACTCCACTATGGCCAAGACCAAAGAGCTGTCAAAGGACACTAGAAACAAAATTGTAGACCTGCACCAGGCTGGGAAGACTGAATCTGCAATAGGTAAGCAGCTTGGTGTGAAGAAATCAACTGTGGGAGAAATTATAAGAAAATGGAAGACATACAAGACCACTGATAATCTCCCTCGATCCTGGGCTCCACGCAAGATCTCACCCCGTGGGGTCAAAATGATCACAAGAATGGTAAGCAAAAATCCCAGAACCACACGGGGGGACCTAGTGAATGACCTGCAGAGAGCTGGGACCAAAGTAACAAAGGCTACCATCAGTAACACACTACGCCGCCAGGGACTCAAATCCTGCAGTGCCAGACGTGTCCCCCTGGTTAAGCCAGTACATGTCCAGGCCCGTCTGAGGTTGGCTAGAGAGCATTTGGATGATCCAGAAGAGGTTTGGGAGAATGTCATATGGTCAGATGAAACCAAAATAGAACTTTTTGGTAAAAACTCAACTCGTCGTGTTTGGAGGAGAAAGAATGCTGAGTTGCATCCAAAGAACACCATACCTACTGTGAAGCATGGGAGTGGAAACATCATGCTTTGGGGCTGTTTTTCTGCAAAGGGACCAGGACGACTGATCCGTGTAAAGGAAAGAATGAATGGGCCATGTATCGTGAGATTTTGAGTGAAAACCTCCTTCCATCAGCAAGGGCGTTGAAGATGAAACGTGGCTGGGTCTTTCAGCATGACAATGATCCCAAACGCACCGCCCAGGCAACGAAGGAGTGGCTTCGTAAGAAGCATTTCAAGGTCCTGGAGTGGCCTAGCCAGTCTCCAGATCTCAACCCCATAGAAGGGAGGTTGAAAGTCTGTGTTGCCCAGCGACAGCCCCAAAACATCACTGCTCTAGAGGAGATCTGCATAGAGGAATGGGCCAAAATACCAGCAACAGTGTGTGAAAACCTTGTGAAGACTTATAGAAAACGTTTGACCTCTGTCATTGCCAACAAAGGGTATATAACAGTATTGAGATGAACTTTTGTTATTGACCAAATACTTATTTTCCACCATAATTTGCAAATAAATTCATTAAAAATCCTACAATGTGATTTTCTGGATTTTTTTTCTCATTTTGTCTCTCATAGTTGAAGTGTAACTATGATGAAAATTACAGGCCTCTCTCATCTTTTTAAGTGGGAGAACTTGCACAATTGGTGGCTGACTAAATACTTTTTCGCCCCACTGTATATGCAGTTGTGTGAGAAACAGAGAAAAATATTCCAAGATGTACTGGACAACATATGTACGGCAGGCTCTAGTGGCACAATTCCCCAAGAAACAGCCAACATTGTCACCATACAGCCATCAAATCATGCTCCAACATCAGTATATCCAGACAGGCCTGTGGAATGTACCATAGCCACACAGCCAACAAAACCTAATTACACGAGGCAGCCGTGTTTTGCTAGTGCCCAATCGTCAAATTGTATATGGGCAGATGATTATATAGAACCCCAACCGTCCACAAGTAGATACAGGGGCCCATCTATAAATCCTCCGGGGCCAAACCGTACAGGTGATTATATAGAACCCCAACCGTCCACGAGTACATACAGGGGCCCATCTATAAATCCTCCGGGGCCAAACCGTACAGATGATTATATAGAGCCCCAACCGTCCACAAGTACATACACGGGACCACTTATAAATCCACCGGAACCAATACAGTGGGGGGAGGATCGGGGGTCTAGGGCGGCATCGGAAATATTGTCCAGAGAGATACCTGTTTTTAACGCAGCAGAATTTCGTCAAGCCATTGATTTTCGAAATATTGATTTGACGGATATTGGCAGTGTGCCAGCACGAGTGCATAGTACCCTAACAGGGTTAATTGAGAGAGCATTAGACACAGCGTCACAGGACAGTGTTTTAAGCGTCGAGCTAAGGGGGCCATCTGTGGCGGCCCCTATCCAGACAGTGTTGAACTCCAGCGATGGATATAATGTAGATGCATTTCTGGAGCAAATCTCACAAGCTATGCAGAGTAATGATACTTCTTTGTCCGAGGATTCATTAGAATTACTGGTAACAATAGCTCATAGTATGTCGGGAGGGGGTGGGACGCGGCTAAAGCTAGGAAGTGTATGCTACGATAAAATATTGTCCTCAAAGGGTAATGCATTATACAACCCCCTGAATACCAATGCCAATGACAAACTTTGCTTTGCTCTCTGTATGGCTCACTATGTAAATCCCCAGCTGGCTCAAAGTGAGAAGATAGACTACGCAAAACAACTGCACCAGGATCTAGGGCTCGAATATTCACATACGGTTTCGTTCCCAGATGTTGACAGATGTCAGAAACATTTGAACATAAAAATTGTAATATTTCATCACGGAGCCGGTCATAAAAAAACAGATCTTCAAAACACACGATGAACGACATGTGAAGACTGCATGGCTGTATCTGCATAATGAACATTACTACCTCATCGAAAACAAAACTTCTTTTTTTGGGGCAGCCTATGTGTGTGATTGGTGTTACAGCGCGTACAACACCCCGTTGGATCACAGGTGTAGTCTGCTTTGCAATGTGTGTCACACAGTATGCCGTCCAGGTAATACTATTAAGTGCACCACTTGTAAACGCAAATTAATGTTTCCCCTGTGTGGAACCTGTGCCGAGCAGCTGAATCAGACAACCCCATGTAACCACAGCGAACATGAGAGACAATTGTCGGGTGTGTGGGTGACATTTGAATTACAGAAAGCCGTGGAGAAGGGGTATTGATTGGTCAGCATCACCAAAGTTTGGCATTTCCCTGAAAAATCGGATCAGCTATTTAAAGGCTACGTTAAGACATTTCTCAAGCTCAAGCAGCAGGCTTCCGGATACCCGGGTCATATCAAAACGGAAGACGAGAAACAAAAGTACGTAGAGGACTACTATGTCCGCGAGGGTATACGTCTGGACCCTGCCAAGATATGCCCTATCAGAAGCATTCAGAAACGTTTGCTTAATAGTCTTTGGGGTGGGTTTTCTATGCGCAGTAACATGGCAAATGCGGAACTCATAACAGACCCAGCGCGCTTTACACAACTCATGTTCAGCGATGCTTTTGATGTTCGACAGTTCTCATTTATTTCACCAGAGGTGGCAATAGTGCAGTGGCGACACACTGAGAGTCAAGCTTTCTGTGTAAAAGACGTTAATGTCTTCATCGGTGCTATGACTACAGCTTATGCCCGGCTCGAACTTTATGAACTGCTCGATAAACTGCAGGAACGTGTTCTCTACTGTGATACAGATAGCATCATATTCACCACCAGAGGCGATGAGTGGATACCCGAGCTCGGACCCTATTATGGGATTTGACGGATGAACCTAACGCCTCACAACTCTGCGATGATCCTACCGAGGACTATATAACTGAGTTTGTTTCTGGGGGGCCAAAATGCTACGCATATCAGACCGCCCAAGGACATACACAGGTGAAATGCAAAGGCATAACTCTCAATGCACAGAATGCCCAAATTGTCACACACCAGTCATTAATAGGGTTGGTACAAGCATTTGTGACCAATCAGCAGGCCACCGCCCATCTGTCCACAACTGCAGACACTATAACACGGGACAAAAAGCAGTTTCATCTCAAAAACGCTACAGTGACCAAAAAGTTACAAGTCGTTTACAGTAAACGACGCGTACTCCGTGACTACACCACCCTGCCTTATGGCTACTAATAATAATAACCAGCTGATTGTAGGATTTGATGGCCGGCTCCAACATCCATTCAGCGCCGTTATTAGTGGACCCTCAAATTGCGGAAAAACATATTTTGTCAAAGATATTATTGAAAATTCATCAACAGTAATATCACACAAGATCGATAACATCGTATACATTTATTCGTGCTGGCAACCCCTGTATGACCAGTTACTTAAAACAGTGAATATAAATTTTGTGGAAGGTATCCCTGAGTCACTTTGTGATGACACCCTGCTCCCCCCTACTAAGAATAATCTGCTAGTAATTGATGACCTTATGAACCAGGCCAGCGGTAATTTAGAGGTACAGAATGTTTTTACAAAGTATGTTCACCACAGAAATCTCAGCTGTATATACCTGGTGCAGAATCTGTTTATTCAAGGCAAGGCCAGTCGTACAATCAGTTTGAACACAAACTACATGATATTATTTAAAAATCCTCGAGATCAAATTCAGATGAGTTTAATAGGCCGTCAGATGTTCCCAGGAAATAATAATTTTTTTCTAGAAGCGTTTAACGATGCCACAAGTTCGCCATATGGCTATCTCCTGATAGATTATAAATCCAAAACTCCAGATAATTTACGACTCAGAACAGCTGTGATATCGACACAACAGGTTGTATATGTCCCAAGAAAGCAAAGGGTTTAATAATGTCAATCCGTATGCAACGTAATTTCACACTGCTTGACCTTCTTCATAAGGCAGCACCCCGAGCTAGGGGGGTTATAGTGAAGAATGCTAGCCCAGATTTTATTAATGCACTTTGCGAAATAGCGCTGAACGTATTAAGAGGCAATATACCGCTGTCTACCACTCAGTACAGGTTGCTGAAAAAGAAGAGTAAGGTTATCAGACTAATTGCGGATAAAAAAGTCAAACATTTAAAAAAAAAAAAAAAACAATTACTCAAACCGGTGGTTTTCTGTTACCTCTATTGGGGGCTGCAATCCCCTTCATCGCTAGTCTCATCAATAGGAACTAACATGGAACACACGCAGAAAATGTTTCTGGTGCCACAGCAACAATTAGCAGCATACAGCAGCATCAATCCTCAGACACACAAAACACCTCTTTGCGGCAGTCTGTCCAAAATGAGTTGGACCGGGCCATGAGTGTTATATTGAGTCAGCCTGACATTAACGTATATGAAAAAGCCAAAAAATATTCAATCGTTTTGCAAAAGTATCTAACCCTGGTAAAACAGGGCGAACATGAGAAAAATGTAATTACACTATCCCTACCCAGCGATGCATCAAAGGATGAAGCCTCAAATGTTGAGTCACATGACGCTATCGTAGAAGACGATGTGATGAGATCAGAAGTATTGGCTCATATGCCTCCTAGGAATAAACGCAACGCCGAATACATAATCACCTCTCTAGCCCGTAATAATGATAAGATCTCGTGGACAAATAGTGGGGAAATCGTTGTTGAAGATAAGACTGTGACAGGAAGTCATCTGTACGATCTACTGAAAAGCATAACAACACACAATAATGTTTCAGACCGTTTGAGACCTAATGGGTGGACTGTTTCTATCCGTAATTCCAAACACCTCTGTGCGTCATGCTATTGCTGGATTTAAAGCAGGGGCCACTGTGACTCCTAATAGACCTCACACAGTGACTGATACACGCTCACCACTCATGTTCACGCCTAGGTCTGTACGTACTGTCACACCCCTTAGACAGCCTTCATTGACAGGCACAAGCTCACCGCTCACCCCTAGATCAGGGCGTATAGCTTCACCCATGGTCAGTACACGGTGGGCTAGTTTTTGATTTTTATCAGCAAAGTTGCCCAAAGACCTTTAATGATTGTATTTTCTATTTTTCTATTTCACATATTGGTTGTTTTTTATTTTTAATGCTAAATTATACAATATTTTCCTATTGATTGTGACTGTAACACAGGAGAATGTTTCTACTTACTGTGTACACCTAAAATGCAGGCTTTTAGGATTGTTTTTATTTGTTAATGCTAAGTTTTGCATTATTTTCCTATTGACTGTGGTTGTGACACACTCAATGTTTTACTGTGAAAAGCCTAAAAAAGACATTATTGAATGTAACTGTGACAATATTGAATGTGGCACACTCTGATTTTATTTCTTTTCTTTTTTTAATGTATTTTCTATTTTGCATATTTCTTGTTTGTTTTTTTTAATTTTTAATACATTTTTACATTATTTTCCCATTGAAACATGGCAGTGACACAAGAAAGTGTTTATCCATACTGTGAAAACCTATAAAGCCATTATTGAATGTAAAACTGTGACAATATTGTTTGTATTTCTCTATTAGTTTTTTCAAAACTATTCATGTGTTTTAACCCTGTTTTGTCTAATTGTTTTCAATGTATAGCCCTCTTTTTGAAAAGGTTTGAATAAAAAAAAAACTATTACAGAAATTGGTAAGACAATTATTTTTCACATATTTTTTATTGACTAAACAAGCACTATTACACAAACACTTCTACCTATATGTTGCACAGGCGCATTGTACACATTTAAACTTCTGATCGTGGCACACATAGGGGTGTATTTTATTGACAAAATGACTCACCATTGCATCATTACAGATAAGATTAGAAGCTTACATGTTCAACACTTTTGTATAAGACATTTTTTTCTGAATATTACATAAAAAGAAGATACAGTGCTGGCCACAGGTTGTAGAATAGTTATTTTGCACTTGTACCCCTGAATGGTATATCTCCACACAATTTTTTAAGAGGAAATTACTGATCTCCGGTGGAAAAACAGCCGGGCTGTGTCCAAAGCTATCAAAGAACAAGCCTTGTTTGTTTTCGGTAAGGTATACCGCAAGCCAATGTTGACCCGGTTTATCACTTGTGTCAGTGTTTACCACTAACATGGCGGGTAGTTTATGAATGACTGTTTTTGGAAGTTGATCACAGGGCTCCTAAGCTCCTAAGAAATGTATTCCCCTTTTCATTCTTTTTCTAAGCACACTGGTAATCTCTATTGTATTCATGCTAGTAATGATCCAATAGGACTTGTCTCCGGTTAGATATTTCGATTACAGAATCAAAAACAGAATAACAGATCAGGGTCACCGTCCGTGGGAGTGGGTTACGGAAACGAGCTTCCAATCTCACATTGCCTGTCTTAATCAGTGATACATTTCCTGCCCCACCGCCGTCGGGCTCAAGATTGAAACAAAACAGCGTGTAACCACCACCGAAATCTGATCGTGTTATGGCTAATGATCGGTCCCTTAAATGGCGTCCTGTTGATTCAACCATCTGATAATATTCTCGCACATACTGACCTCTTTGAAAATTAGGTTGAAAAGGGCGTGCAGGGTGAGGCTGTCCATCAGCGTATAGGCCTATAAATTCTGTATCATAGTGTCCGAAATTAAATGGGTTACGTGCGTATGATCCAGTGTATGCTTCATTATCAACAAAGCCTAAGACTACGAATTTAGGTACCTGCCCTATGAATAAATTCTCCTGGTTACACACTCTCGTTCCAGCAGGTATAGAGAATGTTTTTATGGCTACCCTGTCAATAGAATATTTTGCATTAGTGTGCTGTAATGCTCTACTATGGGCTAATCTTACAGTCGGCACCACTGATATTTTCTTTACAAACAGACTGGCAGACATTATTTTCACAGTGAATTGAACATTTCCTGGGGTCATTAGGGCAAAGTCATCTTTTGACCGGATGAATTTAAGCGATAAGTCCACACCATTTAACATCAGCTTTTCCTGAAAAAACAAGTCGGCGTGTACCGGTGAAATTAATTCCACAATACGGCTTTCACCAGTGTATGCCCCCCGTTGCTCTAACCCCAAATTATCGCCTGCAATGGATGTCTCGTCCATTTCCCCTCCCCGTATCTTTACAGAATAGTCCAGTGCTAAACTGTGTATCTAGTGTTTCTTTTCCATAGTTCAGCAAACATTCAATAATTCCCCTATACGGGTATGTATTTGAAGACTGTGTAATCAATCTATCGCCCAGCATTATATCTACTTGAGAAAAAAGACAGCATCCAGGGTAGTTTATAAATCCCACATCGGCCGCATTAGCCAGCAATGTGCCGTCAGGATTTGTAATCCTTATACGTGTATACAGATATGAATCGTTAAGGTCTAAATAATCTTCTCCACTAGCGGATATGAAGAACTCTATAGGTCCACTGTCTGTTAGAGCAGACACAGGTGGTATTTCTAGGAAAGTTGATTTTTCAATAGATGTCTGGGTATACGGCACGGTGAACATATCTAGTTCGGTCTTAACACACTCTTCCGACTGATTATGAATGAACGCCATGATATTATTTTAGAATATGTCTTTTGCCAAGACCAGAGAGCGTCGACTCGGAGCTCTACGCCTTATGGAAGCTGTCTTCTTTTTGATGACTCTTCATTTTTTGGTGGTGGTTTTACATTTTCTAGATACCGCCTGGTTACGCCCACATCCTGGGGGGCTTCTTAACGGTTTGCGTCTGTACACCATGAGACCATTTCCCTGCTGTCTGTTTGCTATGGTCTCCCCTACATTAGACACTACATCCCCAATAATACCCGTGGCAGCAGTTTTCAGATGTGGTTTGGCTAGATTAAAACCCTTTTTTAAAAGTGGAACAGCCATTCGGAACAGATTTCTGAATAGTCCTCCTAAACCATTGCCGTACTGCGTGCTGGAACCTATATAGCCAGTGAGTTCTCCACCGGCCTGGTTCATATAGTAGGCTGTATATCTTCCATCATCTGAGGTGTATGCTTTGCGCATCATTTTTTAATGCTGCTTCACAGGCCTAAAATGTAGTTTGACAATGACTTTTCCGTATGAAAAGGGAATGTGTTTATTCTGGTCGTCGCGTAAATCTATTTGAATGTCCGTAATAGTCGAGCGTGACAACGATGTGTAATGTGGCGTATCGTAACTCAAAGTGGGAATGCGTCGGGTCTCATCGGAGATATTTATACACCTGAGTAGTGGGACATGACTATCGCCAACTAACTGGTAGTCCACTATGTCGCTATAAATAAATATGTTATAGCGACCGGCGTGGATGTCTGCAGGCCTGGGGGCTACGCATTTAACACGAGGGCTGGAATTTATTTCGAACACAGTGTCAGGAATGAAGCCAAGAATCTCGGCCAAACGACCTGTAAAGGCTAAATGATGCCCCTCCCCCCCGATAAAGTAAACCCTGTTTGTAATATTGTTGTAGCTCATGGCTATGTCTGCTGTCCCTAGACTAGCCTTGCACCTCATATTATACTCTTTAACAATGCTAGCCACTGAGTTATAACACCCGACCGCCAGTTCTATTTGGTATGTCTGTTTAGTTTTCGTGTCAAAAATTTCAACCTCTGCATCGTCTATGGTAAAACTGGTCCATATCTGAGGGTACTGAATCTCTATGAGGCCTACCTCATAGGGCTGCTGAAATATTAACGGTTTTGCCAATTTTGTTCTGAACTGCCATATCTTATTGTTTGGATAAACTAAGGTTGAAGCATTACTGGGGAGCGTAACAAAAAAAACATTCTTATTCATTGTACCTACGCCTTTCACTACAGAGTTAGAATGACTAGTTTAAGTGTTTGTCATGCTAGCTTTATCTCACATCCAATATGTCTTTTTCAGCGATCCATGAATTGAATTTATCAGGCCATCCCAACCATTTCACCAGTACTATCTTTTTACGACCTACTTTCTTGCTATCAATTATTTTCTCTATTTTAAACACTTTGTTTTTGTCTACAGTTATGGGTTGTAACTCGGCCTCATAAAATGTTTCAGTCAATAACTCCCCGCCAGTGTCTTTTAATATATAAACAGGAGGTGTCCTTCCGATGCATTTAGCTACGGTAAAAAATTCATCTGTAAACATTTGCTCATAACCTTTCCTAAATACCCCCCTATGTTTTGACAACCTGACGGTGTCACCCTGCTGAAATTTAAAAGCAACCATTCCGGGGTGTTTCAGTTTGTATAGGTTGTTAAAGACTGTTTTCTCATTGTCTTTATTCACTGCAGAAGGAGCCATTTTTATTGACCTATGGTATGAATCATTGTAAGCACTCACCAGATCTTGCACCACACCAATATATCTACGTGCGTTAACAGCTGTTAAATATCTCCACATACGAGTCTTAAAAGAACGATTGAAACGTTCCACTACACTTGCCTTTGTCTCGTTTGATGTAGAGAAATGATGTATTTTGTATTTAGTCATCAATCCTTGAAAGGCCTTATTATAGAACTCTTTTCCCTCATCGGTTTGAAGTTTCGTAGGCACCCGCCCTTGACACAATATTTCTTTAAAGGCACTTGTGACGGTGGCGCCAGATTTGTCTTTAAGACATCTGGCCCATGGATACTTAGAAAACACATCAATACAGGTTAATATATACCGAACGTTTTCGTTTTCCTCAGAATATTCAGTCATATCGACCAGATCGGCCTGAAATTGTTTATCGATACTATTAACTAGTACCCGGTTCCGGGGGAAATGTCTCAAAGCTGGAGCGTGTAGAGTATACGCATCCTGACGCGACAGAAACTTTTTAACTGTAGGTAATGGTGGAGTGACTCCCGTACATTCTTTGACTGCATTGCGCAGCTTATACACCCCCCCTAACCCCCCAGGGTGTGCGGGGTCATAATATATTTTTTGCATAACCCTCTCCATGATGCAGTTAGGACACAAGTGAGCACATTAGTTTTATGCCATCCTTTTTTATTCTACAACACACATGACAATTTTACGGGCTGCGAAACCCCCTCTATTGCCGATAGAGTTTTGGCTAAAATGGATACATCCGTTTTACTGATTATGAATACATGTAGTTTTTGCAAATCATGTAAGACCTCGTTACATTGCTTTTCTTTGACATACAGACTCACCACATCTATAAGCATAGTGTACATAACCAGTATATGATATACTTTCAGCATCTTGAAATTGTGTGATGTTAGTTATGACTGTACAAAAGGTGTCTGCAACACTCTCACGAGTTATTAGTATTGATAACAACATTTGTATCAACTCATCCCAAGGAGGTCTGCTATACTGTCTTCTAACAAGATCCATCACTTTCTCCAGCCTACACACATCGAGACTATTGGCCCTACACATACTCTGGTACTTTTTAACATCATTCACATTGTTGGCTATGGCTTGATTTACAATACAGGATAAACGAACTATCATATATCGCTCGCTGCTATGGTTATACATTACACGTAAACAATTCCCCATATCCACACTACGTTACTTTTTTCTCTCATATAAATCTCTCCAGTAGTCTCCAATCTCGCGAATTTCAGCAACTTTGACGACGTCCTCGCCAATCATAGTATCATACATTTCTCATATTCTGACTGTGACATCTTCCACAGATTTCAACTCATACAAGACAGTTTCTGCTACACCACGGATTCTTGCACCATCAGCCCAGAGCTGTTTCATAGCCAGAAAGCTCTGTACGACAGGGATAAATTTATCCGTTAACAGTCTTTTCATAATTTGTTGAAAATGTCTTACGTAGAAGCCCTCGGGTATACTACCCAAACACTCGTGTTGTTTCTGACTAGAATGGTTGATCTGACAACCTGGACACACCTCCTCCCAATATTTGTAAAGTATTACATTGAGCAGATGTAGAGACACTGTTTTAACACTGTCTATAAACAATGTTGACACCATTCCATCCGATTGATCATCCCCCACAATGTCTGTGCAAACATGTCCATCTGGCAGTTGTAAGACATCAGACGATTTGGGGAAAAACACCTGTCCAAAGGGGTGTGGGGGAAGTGGCGGTGAGCTGATCAATAGAGCAGGGGGCAAAGGGGGGGACATCTGTGGTGGTGCCAGGAAGCGCTCAGGGGTTATATATGATGATGATGATGAGGATGACAAGAGTGATTGCGGAGATCCGGTGACAGTCAGCGGTGCAAATATGCTGTGTTGGCTCGGAGGCGTCCCTGGTGATACACAGCTCCACTCCATACATTCTAGAGAAGGAAAAAAAATCCACACATTACAGTCCCAGTAAAAACACACTAACAAAATAAAAAGCTTTTTTAACTATTTTGAAATTAAATAGCACATACAAATAGACCCACCGTTTTACTAGTCTTTGTGTCTGACGATTTTAGGTCTATAAAGTGGTCGTGGGAGGGGCAAAGAGGGTTGTCCGCCGTCATCAAAGATCAACTTTTTTCTTATGGTCTCATGAGACCTCCTTATTTGGGCTCTTCAGATGATATAATCAACCGTATCAAACTGCTTCTTCAGAATCTCCCAGTCACACCATTGTATAAAGAAGCCGTTTTTAAACCACTTGTTGCATTCAGCATTAGAAACAGGATATGGCTTTAACAACCATTCTTCACGACCTCTGGCTGCAACAACTTTCTCTTTTTCCTCGCATACACTTAGGAAGATAAAATCCTCAGCAGATCTTGTGAAACGGTCTGCTTCCACACGGTAGATTTTGCTTGCTCTGCTGCTATCCCACTGGGACACATACACCATCTCAGGAAATCCAGGGTTGTCCAGATCCTTACAGACAACATCCCTAAAAAGCTTCCAGTCTTTCACCGAGATTGTACACTCTGTTTTAGCGTTGCTATGTAACTCCGCAACAACGCTAGTGTACACAGATAATGTCACATACCCCTCACTGTATCGAATGGAGTAGAAATATCCATTGACACCATCACATTCCATATCAGCTGCACACGACTCTATCATGCTGGGCATAAAGATCTCTGGCTGGGATCTCTTTTTCTGAGGTGCCCTACTCAAAGCAACAGGGGTATCTATAATATCAACACCTTCTCCAGTATTAGATGATCCCTTTCGGGGTCTCAGTTCAAATGTACTGGGTCTCAATTCAAATGTACTGGTAGAGTGTGTATCAAGCGTACCTTCTTCACCAGATGATCCAGTTTGGTGTCCAAATAGGCATGTAGACATGGCTGTAAGACGTTTTTTCCTCTTGCTTTTTCCCCAAAGGAGTTGAAAATAAAAATGCAACGTTGAGCTGTTTGAGATGATCGAAGGTGGCAAGCCGAACTGACAAGCTAGCTAGCTCGCTGAAAACAGTAGGTAAAAAAGTGACCAGACATGCCTAGACATAGCCCCTACATACCCCTCCTCTATGACCGTCATAGAGTAATAGGGGGCCCATAACTTTTTAACCCTAACCATTGGTCTAATACCTGCGTCATACTTACCTTCCGCTCAGGGGGGACAACAAACCGGGGTATATCGATTTCATTTATTTCAATTTTTTTTTTTTTTTTGGCCAATCAGAACGCTAGAAAAAGCTGCGCGCGCACCCCCTACCCCCCTGCCCCCCTGCCCCCCAAAGCCGCATGTATATTACTACTCATAATCATGCTGTCTAATCAGCATCTTGATATGCCACACCTGTGAGGTGGATGGATTTTCTCAGCAAAGGAGAAGTGCTCACTAACACAGATTTAGACAGATTTGTGAACAATATTTGAGAGAAATAAGCCTTTTGTGTACATAGAAAAAGTCTTAGATCTTTGAGTTCAGCTCATGAAAAATGGGGGCAAAAACAAAAGTGTTGCGTTTATAATTTTGTTTAGTATAGTTTAGGAATGTGAGTGAAACTGTTTTTTAGTACCAGATGGAGAGGTGGAATGGCAAGGAGGAGGGGGGGGGGCTCTTGGGTCAGTGTGTGTGTGTGTGTGTGTGTGTGTGTGTGTGTGTGTGTGTGTGTGTGTGTGTGTGTGTGTGTGTGCTGAAGAATCTGCCCAGAGACAGATAAGGATGACGCCATCAAGGAAGATGATAAATGATTAGGGACACGGTTAGACGAGGTGTTCATAATTTGACAGACTTTGCTGACCTTAAGCTCCGTACACTCGTGTCTGAAGCTAGGGAAACTTAGTGTCATTTGTGAACCCACATATGTGTTTGTAGAACTTAAACTGCTGTATTACTAAACTGCTTGACTTTAAACTATCGTCTCAGATTGATCTTTGAGTTCTGGTATTAATCTTCTCATCAACGGACTCGCGGGAATTAGTGTAAACAGAGTAATTGGAGTCAGATCTTTTCTGGCCTTTGTGGGCCTTCCACTTCTTCACAACAATTCCCTACAGCACACTCCTCCTTCAGAGAGCAGATGAAGAAGTCATTGGACCAGGATTGTGCTGAAGCAAAGGGCCAAAGGATCCTGGCCCCAACCAACCAATGGGAAGAGGCAACACCCTGGAGTAGAATAGAATAGCAACTGTCTGTAGGAAGTCTGGGCTATTTGGCGGAGCTTTCAGAGCGAAGCAAAGTGACCCTGTAATGGCAAAAATTACATTTAAGCATGATTCTTAATATTCTTGTTTCTCTCACAATGCTGGAAGGGAGTTTATCTCATTCCCACATGTAGACTGCGTACACGAAGTCTGGAGACGAATGCGTACAGCCTTTGTTTAGACTGATAAAGGTACAAGGTCACAGTACACTATCTCTATGTGCAGATTCAGCTCTCCCATGCCAGTGGAGATGTAACAAGGGAGTGAAAGTTGTACAGGGGGGGGGAGAGGAAAAATGGCTCCAAGATGTCTCCTGTGTGTGAGATTGTTTGACTGTGTATCAGATTGCCTGTGAGAAATGCAGAGTCATGTTAAGCCAAGTGCGTGTGTGCTGTCACTCTGAAGATGTATTTAACCTCAGTGTTTCTGTTCACTCATTGAAGAGACTTTTCCACATGGGGCTGCTGTGCCTTTTGTGAAATTGTGTTCCTCCTATATTTGCAAATATATTTAATAAAATACAAAAACCTAACTTGGTTTAGTCTCCGACTGTCCTTATTTTGTTTCACCTTCTTATTTTAAAACATCTATACCTGCTGCATCGAAAAACTTCCACTACAACCCGCATCGATGTCTGTCATGTAATCCTTTTGCTTTATTACTTATAATAAATAGAGATCAAATGAGAGAAGCTGTTGGGGCTTTTGCAACTTCCTCTCAATTAACGAACATGAAACTGCTGAGTGTAACTGTGACCCAGTAATGTTATTTAGGGTTTACCAAAGTAAAGCAGGATGTCAGGTCTTAACGACTGATGGACGCCGCACAGACAGGAAGAACCCAAAAACAGACTCAGAGGCAGGAAGATTCAGGGAAGACACTTTAATAGTGAAAAACTATCAGATGGTGACACTGTTGACACTTAATTTAGCTATTCATCTTTCTCCAGTGGGGAGGGATGGTCAGGCCACAATTTATTAACAAGCTTTTCAGCTGTTTGGAAGTCTTCAAATATGACACCAGGTAGTGCAGGATATCCTTCACTGCAGAACTTGAGGTTGTCTCTCAGTCGGCCGGTATCAAAGTTCAGCACCTAAAACAGAAAAACAAGAGGAGAAGATGAGGAGCAGAACAAGTGCAGAGTCTCTGAATGAAAGGGTTAAACAGGGGGTGAGGGTTGTTAGCAGCCATGCTAAATTAAAGGACAATTCCGGCGCAAAATGAACCTAGGGGTCAGTGGCGCAACTACTCAGTGTCAGAGGGGTATGCAGCAACAATTTTGGCAACAAAAATGGGCTTTAAATAATAAAGGTTTATCTTTCAAAGTATATCAGCGATGTTAACAGTCGCCTGGTTGCCCTGGGCAACCAAATTGTGACAATTGGCAACCTAATCATCACCCCTGGTTGATGTGATTTGAGTGGTGAGTGGCTTTCCCTCTGTGTCTGCACTATTTCCCCCCAAAAAGGACACAGTGAATAGGTTGGTCAACAGAACTTCAAACCAGACTGGACATTTAGTTTAGTGTGGTCTAATAGAACTCCTACCTGATGTCATCACTGGTCTCATCTCTACCTGATGTCATCACTGGTCTCATCTCTACCTGATGTCATCACTGGTCTCATCTCTACCTGATGTCATCAATGATCTCATCTCTACCTGATGTCATCAATGATCTCATCTCTACGTGATGTCATCACTGGTCTCATCTCTACCTGATGTCATCACTGGTCTCATCTCTACCTGATGTCATCACTGGTCTCATCTCTACCTGATGTCATCAATGATCTCATCTCTACCTGATGTCATCAATGATCTCATCTCTACGTGATGTCATCACTGGTCTCATCTCTACCTGATGTCATCACTGGTCTCATCTCTACCTGATGTCATCAATGATCTCATCTCTACGTGATGTCATCACTGGTCTCATCTCTACCTGATGTCATCACTGATCTCATCTCTACGTGATGTCATCACTGGTCTCATCTATACCTGATGACATCACTGATCTCATCTCTACCTGATGTCATCACTGGTCTCGTCTCTACCTGATGTCATCACTGGTCTCGTCTCTACCTGATGTCATCACTGGTCTCATCTCTACCTGATGTCATCAATGATCTCATCTCTACGTGATGTCATCACTGGTCTCATCTCTACCTGATGTCATCACTGATCTCATCTCTACGTGATGTCATCACTGGTCTCATCTATACCTGATGACATCACTGATCTCATCTCTACCTGATGTCATCACTGGTCTCGTCTCTACCTGATGTCATCACTGGTCTCATCTCTACCTGATGTCATCACTGGTCTCATCTCTACCTGATGTCATCACTGGTCTCATCTCTACCTGATGTCATCACTGGTCTCATCTCTACCTGATGTCATCAATGATCTCATCTCTACGTGATGTCATCACTGGTCTCATCTCTACGTGATGTCATCACTGGTCTCATTTATACCTGATGACATCACTGGTCTCATCTCTACCTGATGTCATCACTGGTCTCATGTCTGTCTCATTCACTCCTTGCCTGTGTTCTTCTCCACCAAGACATATTGTCAAACAAACATTATGTAATAGATTTTTCATTAGTTTTTCCATATCAATAATATTAAGAAATTAATCTGTTGGTATCAAGTGGCCCCCCCTACACTTCCACCTAATGTTAGACCTACCTGCTGAGTTCCCCTGTCTTTCCTGTCCTGATCCATTTTCCATTCATCCATCCATTCCATTTATTCCATCCATTTATTTATTTTTCTTCTTGTCATTTATTGTGTATGCTGCCTTATATTTACCAGTTGTTATTTGTCCTTAATAAAATTGAGATATGTCCTGCATGGGATTGGTACCATATGGTTTAACCAAAATCTAAATGTAGCTATCAGCAACATTGGTTTGCATTAAGTTAGCAAACACTAGCCAGTCTGTTAACATGGATATTTGAAAGCCTCCAAGTTTGGTAGCAAATCTATGCATGATTCCATGGTAAACCAGAGTTATTGCATTAGTTATGTTTTCCAGATTCTTGTCGTTTATTACTATAGCTATTTACCAGTTTTCAGCTCTGCAACCTTGGTTTTGCATATTCTAAGCTATCTGTAAGGAAATTATTTAGAAACGCACAACAGCAGCCACATATAGAAAATACCAAACAAATAATTACTTTTTTATTTATTTATTTTTTTTTATTTATTTTTTACCATTGCTTTGGCAACCCACATGGTACTGCGCCCCTATGCGCCGCATATAGAGCATACCCACTTTTTGCGCCACTGCCAAAACCTACTAAACTAATTACCTTATGAAGCTAGTTGTTGGGGCACGGCTAAAGTAAAAATAAATCTCTATTTCTACACCACTAACAAGTAGTAGTGGTATAAAATAGCAATTTCTCTTTACTTTACCCTACTGAACCCAAACCTCCATCTTTTTATCATCTTAACTCAGTTCTGGTGTCTAAACCTAACCAAACTGGGACCGTTTCACAACGTTAACCACGTGTTGAAAACAGCCACCGTTGCCTTCTCTGGTTTAGATATGAGGACGGAGAACACTGCTGTGGGTCAGATTAGAGGGCGGGGGGGCAAAACCAACGATATCCTTGGAGGGTTTGGAGGACCGGTTGGGAATACAATACTGAAGTTTTCACTTAACAGCAACACTACAGAGATGTGGTTCACCTGAGCAAAAGTTGCTGAAATAAAAAACAAAGTGACGGCTGAAAAAAGGGACTGTCTGTAGAAAGTAAGAAGAACGAGCAGTGAAGGTACCTGTTTATCCTCCACATGCAGGGCGATAGAGATATAATCCCAAACATAGAACTGCACATCGTAACCAAACAGCTCCTTCACTTCCATCTGATCAGGTCCCTCGATCAACTCATATCTGACAAATAACAGAGACAAAGATAACGTTGAACCCTTTCACTCATTACTATTACTAAAGATATGGCAACTACAGAGAGACAACTGGAAACTACAAGTTCCAGGTCAGTTCAGTGTCTGTAATAACAGCAGGATAGATGAGTGTCTGTGGTTAGTTCAGTGTCTGTAATAACAGCAGGATAGATGAGTGTCTGTGGTTAGTTCAGTGTCTGTAATAACAGCAGGACAGATGAGTGTCTGTGGTTAGTTCAGTGTCTGTAATAACAGCAGGACAGATGAGTGTCTGTGGTCAGTTCAGTGTCTGTAATAACAGCAGGACAGATGAGTGTCTGTGGTCAGTTCAGTGTCTGTAATAACAGCAGGACAGATGAGTGTCTGTGGTTCTTACCCGTGTGTCTCACTCATGGCCTCAGGCCTCCAGATGAAGCAGCCGTCTCTGTAAGTGCAGACAGCGTCTGGGTTGTCAGTCAGCAGAGGATAGTCAGAGAACTGCTCCTGATCTGGACTGTGGACCAGCACAACGTAATTCACTGTCTTTTTGTACAGGATGGTCTTAAACACCCGCATGACGGGCGGAGAGCCGGAGCAAAACTGGAGACAACAGAAGAGGAATTACTGTACAGTACAGGAACATCCATTCATCAAAGTCCCTGTAATGTTCTGAAACCCCTCTTCTCTGTATGGTGAAGGAGGTAAGAGCTGTTTTTGACAGTTAACTGTCTGTTTAAAGTAATAATAATTGTTCATAAATAATGGATTTTTAAGACTGATATCAAGAACGACCTGACGTCTATCACTCTTTTGATTGTTTTTACTTCTGCCAACACAACATACAAACTGACAGAGCTTTACTCTAACCCTGTACCTGTTCTCTGTAGACCTCCAGCAGGTCCTTCAGGGGGAAGGTGAAGCGGTATGAGCCCAGCCTGGAGCTCTTCAGGAAGGCTGCAGAGGTGGTGAACTTCTCCAGGAATCCCTGCTGCTTCTGGTCTGGGAGGGGTTTCTCCCCCTCCTCCATCTGGTCTGGGAGGGGTTTCTCCTGCTGCTCCTCCATCTGGTCTGGGAGGGGTTTCTCCTGCTGCTCCACATGTTTTGGGTAGGTTTTCTCCAGGAGTCTCCTCTCAGCTGACTTTATCTCATCAGGTCCCACAGACAGACTCCACCACAGCAGACCCAACCCAGAGGACGGGTCCTGGAAGGGGGCCTGAGAGATATGGAACAAAATGTCATATCACGACATTGTTTGTTTTTCCAACTATTTTTATTTAATTTTCAGAACAAATGACATACGTCATACAGGCAGTGGTGACCGCATGTCATTTCCCCCCAAATTCCCCTACCCACCCAACCCAGATCAGGTCCAAACCAGACGGGGACAGCAACACAGACCCACATACACAGACAGATACACACCAGCAAGGCCGCACAACATCCAAAAGACAAAAAATAAACAGATAAACAAATACATAAACAACCTAGAAACTGTGAATGCTGTATGTTGAAAGGCTGACGCTACACTGGATTGCTGACGAGATTTTTGTAAGAAGAAGGTGAAGTAGTGAGAATACTTGAAAAAGTGGGAATGGGTTTAATTAGCATGAATGTCTTTGAAAAGTTGAATAATACCTAGAATCTTTGAATAATGTGGATATAATTATTTAATAAGACGAGGCTCTGGCACACCTTTGATAGTCCTGCTTCTAGCTCAAAAACCCTATCTCATATTGCTTAATGTTCAATACTGTGTGAGAGATAAACACACACACACAAACATACACACACACACACACACAGACAGAGATATTCACAGACACACACACACAGACAGAGATACAAAAACACACACAAACACACACACACACACACAGACGCACGCATGCACAGACAGACAGAGATACACACACATGCACACACAATCGCACAACCACACGCACACAACCACACAAACACACACACAGTTGGTGGACATGGCTTCACTTGGAAGCTCACTGTGCCTCATGTGAAAGCCAGAGTGCCTCCCTAAGCACATTGTTAGAAAGGGCACAATATTCCCTACATTTTGACCTAAAAGTAATGTATGAAGAGTTAAAACTGTGGATGGTATAGCAAGGTAAACAGCAGGTTTCCACTCTGTCAGTTGGGCCCTGCCCTCTGAGTCCAAGCATTCCATCCCATTCCATTCACACCAATGTAAAAATGGCAGAAAGGCATTTTTTCTAAGCCTCAAAGAAGACTGAATATTTTAAAAAGTACTAATGAGATTTGAAAGTTGAATACCAGCCCTGAATGTGTGAAAGATGTGGAACGTTTTAAAGTTTGAATGGAGTTTCTCTGTGAATGTATGAATGAGTAGCTAGCAGTTGAAAATATATGAAAATGTATGAAAATGTGTCAACTTGGAACATTCTGTCCATAAGCTTTAATCAGTCCCTCCAGAAAAACGTGATTATGTGATCGCATAATTCAATGCATAATCAGCCAAAGTCTGCATATTTATGCGGAGGCCACAAAAGCGGCCATTTTCCCCTGTTGCCATGGGAACGTTATGAAGTGACGTAATTACGCGACGTGAACATCATCGAAAAGCAGGGTGTTGGGGGCGGGGGGGAATCACTTTTTTTTCTCTTTTTCATCAAACCGCAGTTTTTGCAAGTTTCCGCAATTTCATCGCATAAAATTGCATAAATATCCCACATATTCCATCGCATTTGTTTAAGCAAACGTGCTGCATAATCAAGGATTTTTGCCCGCAACAATCACAAAAAAACTCTGCATTTTTCTGGAAGTTGAATATCTTGGAAATTATGAATGTTATGAATATTATAAATAAACGCAATCAATTCTGAATTGAGCTGAACATTTTGATGTTTGAATGTAGTTTCTATGTTGAAAAATGTGGAAGGAGTGAATGTGCAAAAAATTTGGCGGGAGAATAAGAATGAATAAAAATGTAGAAAAAAGCCTTCAGCATTCACACCAATTAAGAGAAATGCAGGAAGATAGAGAGGAGGGGGGGTGGGGGTGCAGCTGACATCGAGTGGAGCAGTCTAGGAGGAACTCAGTCCTCCAAGTCGGTTGTAACACCCCCAGTGAATACTCTGACTAAGTGGTTAAAGGCAAATAATAGAACAGCTACGACTGTTTGGTAAGTTCAGAAAATGACCTCACTTTACTGTAAAACAGCCTTTAAAACCAGGAAGAGACAACATTTAAGACGTATCACCAGTGTTGGGCAAGTTACTTCCAAAATGTAATATATTATAGATTACTAGTTACTGTCATTTGAGAGTAATTAGTTATATTACAATATTACTGTCTCTGAATTGTAATGCGTTACACTACTTTTGCATTACTTTTGAGTTACTTTCACCAAAATAACAGGGGAAGTTTGATTTGGCAGCTAGCTTGTGAATTTCACCACCGGATCAATAAAGTCTCGTCTTTATCCACTTTAATACATCGTAGATTATTCATATTTTGTATAATTAATATAAATATGCAAAGTAACTAAAGCTATACAAAATAGATAAGTAAAACATATAATAGGCAAGTAGGAGAAAATGAAAATAGTACGGCATTGTTGTAAAATGTTTGTTTATAGCACTTCAATAAGAAATTCATGTTGTTTAATTTAAAACACTCTAAAGGAAATGTTCAATTATAGTGTGATTAAAACTCACTATTTACATTATTTACAGTACTTGATTTACAGCTGATTTGTGAAAAGGTACACAACCTTATTTAACAGTAATATAGTTTTACTGGGAACCGTCACAGGAAGTGCTTTTATTTTGAAGTAGGCTACACGGACGTTGTCTGTTGTGTAGCCTCTTGCTAGCTTACTGAGATGCAACATGTCCGTCAGGTTCAAGTTGTTCACTTTCTTGTTTGTAAAACTGCAACATATTGAACAGTAAATGGTCACAGTAAAAGACGAGCGTTTTTGGTCGTCATTCGAAGCCATTCCACTACAGGCAGAGTTACTCTCCACGGCTGATAAAATGTAATGATATTACTTGTAGCAAGCCTCAACATTAATTCCCGACATGTTTAAATCTGTCAGCCGCTGACGTACCGTCACCTGTTGGGACATACATGCTGTCCGTACCGTCACCTGTTGAGACATACATGCTGTCCGTACCGTCACCTGTTGAGACATACATGCTGTCCGTACCGTCACCTGTTGGGACATACATGCTGTCCGTACCGTCACCTGTTGAGACATACATGCTGTCCGTACCGTCACCTGTTGAGACATACATGCTGTCCGTACCGTCACCTGTTGGGACATACATGCTGTCCGTACCGTCACCTGTTGGGACATACATGCTGTCCGTACCGTCACCTGTTGGGACATACATGCTGTCCGTACCGTCTCTGGTTCTGGTTCTGACCACAGGAACAGAAACAGGACAGCTCACTTCAACGCAGCGTAATAACTCCTGAAAATAATATCCATCTCGCAAATGTATCTGTCTCTGCAGTCATCTCAACCATCGAATACAGCGACAGGAAAATAATACGGCTTTTTTTTTTTCCTGTGAAGAAATGTGTCGCGGTGTTGGTGAATTCTTAAATAAACCAATGCACCACTAAATGTTGCGTTAAAATGCGTTGTAACTCGCGTTACTGAGATTGTAACGAGTATAATATTACCAAAATTTAATTAGTAATGCGTTATATTACTGCGTTACAGCAAAAAGGAATACATTACTGTAATTGCGTTACTTTTGTAACGCGTTACTCCCAACACTGCGTATCACGATATGCAAAATCTAAGACATTATCTAGTCTTATATATCACAGTATTGATATAATGTTGATATTTAGACCAGTCCTACCTTGAAGCCGTTATCCTCACTGATGCCACCCAATCCCTTTCCGTCTGTGTCGTGTCTCACATGAGATACGACAAACTCTGGGTGAGGGTATTCTGGGATGTTGTCTTTGAAGAGATATTGGTTTCCCAAACCTCGAGCTTTCTCTTTTAAATCATTCAGCCTTAAGTGCCGACTTTTAAAAAAACTTTCTTCATAGCCTCTCCTGTTTTTTCCTGTCTCCATGTTTAGATGAGGAATGATGAGAGTCTGAGTCTGTATCTGTGGAGTGAAGAGATCTCGGTTCAGTGAATTCTTCAGCCGCCCTCTGAAGGAGGAACAATAGTTCCCCTGTAATCCCTCCCCTAGTTAGAGATGTATGACATACAGGATGGAGACTGCTTTTACTCAGGGCCTTGGTGTGAAAACAGCAGGATAGATGGGTATCTGTGGTTATTACTTGTGTGTCTCACTCATGTAGACACACACACACACACACACACACACACACACACACACACACTCCTACACACACACACACACACACACACACACACACACACACACACACACACATACACACACGCACGCACACACCCTCATGATATGGCCACATTCCTTTCTACTCTGAGAGTCCATTTCATCTTATTTATAAGACAAATGAAAATAAACGTAGATAAGAAGTATATGGCCTTTTTACAGCGTGAACAGAATCTGTTACATCTGACAAACACAAACACAGTCCCTCCATTCAGAGGGTTCCTGCCCTCAGGCAACCTTCAGACAACATTTAGTTACTCACTTTCTTGTGTGTAAAACTGCAACATATTGAACAGTAAATGGTCACAGTAAAAGACAAGCGTTTTTGGTCGTCATTCGAAGCCATTCCACTACAGGAATAGTTACTCTCCACGGCTGATAAAATGTAATGATATTACTTGTAGCAAGCCTCAACATTAATTCCCGACATGTTTATATCTGTCAGCAGCTCAGACACACTGCTGCCTGCGCTGACGTAGCCTACCGTCACCTGTTGTTGGGACACAGATGTCCGTACCGTCTCTGGTTCTGGCTCTGACCACGGGAACAGAAACAGGACAGCTGACTTCAACGCAGCGTAGTAACTCCTGAAAATAATGTCCATCTCGCAAATGTATCTGTCTCTGCAGTCATCTCAACCATCGAATACAGCGACAGGAAATTACTGAAATTTTTTTTTTCCTGTGAAGAAATGTTTTGTGTGTTGGTGAATTGTTAAAAAAACAAACCACCACTAAATGTTGCATTAAAATGCGTTGTAACTCGCGTTACTGAGATTGTAACGAGTATAATATTACCGAAATGTAATTAGTAATACGTTATATTACTGCGTTACAGCAAAAAGGAATACATTACTGTAATTACGTTACTTTTGTAACGCGTTACTCCCAACACTGATAGTTTGAGTACGGATCACGTTCTCACCACAAACTAACCGCTCCAGAGTTGGATTGAAAGCGTACCGAGACCTCCTCTTCAAGCAGGTCTCGGTACGCTTGTTTGGTCCCTTTTGGTGCTCACCTGAGTGCGAATGCCGCGTTGTCACCTGCCCTCACGAACCGCACCAGCGGGACAAACAAACTCTAGTGCGATTCAACCAAACTAAAGGTTGACGGTGTGAACACGCCCTCAGTCAGATATTTTTTTCTTAACCCTTGTGTTTACTTCCCGTCGACCATGCACCTGTTGTCTGTTTTGCCAGTTTATAACCCTTGTCAGAATCAGAAAAGCTTTATTGCCAAGTACGTTTTTTTAACACATACAAGGAATTTGTTTTGGTGTTTTTGGTGCATATCACACATTCTCTAAATACAATATAAACAATATAAGTACAGGTATAAACAATATAAGCATAAGTATATGTACACAGTATGTATTAAATTAAAACTAAAATAAAAATAGAAATAAAAAGAGCAGTACAGCAGAGAGAGAACAGTGGCATGTAGAGCCAGAGGAGTAGTTTGGAGAGAGTCAGGGTGGTTTCCGGGCCTTGTTGATATAGTGGCGGAGGGGAAAAACTGTTTATGTGGCGTGAGGTTCTGGTCCTGATGGACCTCAGCCTCCTGCCAGAGGGGAGTGACTCAAAGAGCTTGTGTCCGGGGTGGGAGGGGTCAGCCACAATCTTTCCAGCACGCTTCAGAGTCCTGGTGGCGTATAGGTCCTGGAGCGGCGGCAGATTGCAGCCAATCACCTTCTCAGCTGACTGAATGACACGCTGTAGCCTGCCCTTGTCAGAGGACAGGTCATGTCACGTCTTGAAGTTTATTTCCCTCCTAAAAAAACGGTAGTGTGGAGCAATCTGCACAGTTTCCCTTTTCCTGCTACAACGGGACTTCAGCGTGAGACTACAGCTACCATCTCTAACGCTATCACTGTGCAAGTGTTAGAAATAAATATAATCAGTCAAGCTGGCTGTGCTTTATGAGAATATAAATTATAGTTGAATAGTATTGTGTGTTTAGTGGAAAAGTACTGTGACAGCTTAGTCATGGAAAATGAGGAAAAGACACTGTTGCAGAATGCAGCACTGATGATGGTGGTCAGAGAGAAACAAGTGTGCAGCAACAAAGTTAATATCAGCTTGATATCAGTTTGACCATGAAGTTACTCCTCAATCTGTGACAGACAACAGCGCATTGTTCTCTCTGACCGCCAGCATAGTTAAAGTCTGCCTAGCAACTGATGAAGAGGGCGTGTGCCAGGACTAGTCTGTGCACCAACCAGGGGAGGCTAAGTTTAAACCACGGCACTCCTCCAACTTCTAATAAACTAATCAAAATGCTCTTAGAGACTGCTATATGAATTCATGTATAAGCCAGGAAATTCAGTCTGATGTGAGAAGCTTGCATGCCTGCTCATCTCAGACCCGTGTACACGTGTATATACTCTTATGATTTTACTTAAATAAATACTTGTTAAACTTTTAAATCCTCTCCTTGCCTACTTGGTGGATTTTAACACGCACACAAGCCACAGACATCATGTGGCCCGTTTCCATGTAGTTCCATAGTCACTGATACGGTCATAACCACCACAGTGCTCAATTACCTATTTTTGAGGGGGAATAAACTTTAAGTTTTCATAGCGAAGGCATGACCTGTCCTCTGGAGAACATAACCAGACCACCGCCGCTTCGTGGATTGTTGTCGGGATGATTATCACAGCCTGGCTGTACACACTCACCGGAGGGCAGCTAGCAGCTAACAGCTATCAGCTAGCAGGGCAAGCTAGCTACCAGCAGGATTGAGACAGGGACCAGGGTAGGTGAATTTAAACAATGTCTGAGTTGAAAATGCATCTTGTTGTCATGTAAGGGCCCTGTTCATGTGGCACAGGCATTTTAATTGCATTTTATGTCTGTTAAGAGGCACAAAGGCACTCTTTAGATCATGCCCCCACAACTGCCGTTTTAGCTAAGTGGGAGCTCATACACGTAGCTGCAGCTACTCCGTGTTGCCTGCACTGATTCGGTAGTGACAGTGGATAGACTGGAAAAGAGATGGGGGACGGCACTCAGCAAAGGACAGCAGGTCTGATTTGAACCCTCGCCGCTGCAGGACTCAGCCAACATGAGGTGAACGCTCTCACTGGGTGAGCTAGAGGCCGCCCCATCAGTTTATCTTTGATCCACACACAGACTGTTGGAAGCTCAGAGGAACACCGCGTTGGAAAGTTGAAGTACTTTGTAATCTGCCTGCTCCTCTGTCTGTCTGTCTGTCTGCTCCTGTCTGCCTGTCTGTCTGTCTGTCTGCTCCTCTGTCTGTCTGCTCCTGTCTGCCTGTCTGTCTGTCTGTCTGCTCCTCTGTCTGTCTGCTCCTGTCTGTCTGTCTGTCTGTCTGTCAAGTTTGGTTATTGTTTAACCATGCGAATGGATGGTAACAGCCTTCTGAGCCTACCAGTAGGCGTAGCAGGCCCCTTCTGACCCATATCTATGAGGCTGATAACCACTGATAACGCCCATTCAATCCAATGATAACATTCGAAGCGGGTGAAAGTTAAATGAATGGATGCGCATTGCAGCAGCGTCAGTCAGCGACGTAAAGTTGCCGTGGTAACGACATAATCTTCTTCTGAATCATTGTTTTTTAATAATACTGTTTTATATATACTATAAATATTACTATATGAAATAAAAAAAAGTTGTTACATTTTCTACACCTTACACACAGAAGTTTTAAAACTTGAAAAGTACCGCCCATTGCATGACGTTATTAAACCAGCGAATCCGTGTGTCCACCACGGGAAAAAATCCTCGTTGTTTACATTGGCATTGTTTTCCGTGGTGGACACACGTAATTTTCACACATTCCGTGCCTCCACCACGTAATGCGCTGTTAAGAGTTC
>NC_050185.1:36166053-36193553 GCF_008315115.2 Sander lucioperca
AGGTAGAGAGAGAAACAGGTACACGGAGCTAAACACAGTCAGTAGTAGACAGACAGGTAGAGAGAGACAGGTACACTGAGCTAAACACAGTCAGTAGTAGACAGACAGGTAGAGAGAGACAGGTACACTGAGCCACAGACACATTCTTCAGTCAAAAGATTTTATACTAAATGAAAAGACGAGTAAACAGAACAATGGCAAAATGAAAATAAAATACAACTTAATCTCCTCTGTTATCAATCCCTGAACAGAGATATCCAATTGGCCGAATATCTCAAAACAAAAAATCCAAAAGAAATATGAATTTTAACAAAATCCAGAGTCGGTGACCACGAGCTGGAAATTGAAAGAGGTCGACATTTAAAAGAGTGGAGACCAAGAGAGGAACGAGTCTGTACACACTGCCACCAGGTTACCCAAACTGAATTACATTTCCTATGTACATGTCCCAAATATGAAGACTTAAGAACCAAATATTTCCAAAAATTTGAAAAACATAAACCAGGCTTCACTTCCTACACTGAGGACAAAAAGCTTCCTCTTTTATTAGGGGAAGATGAAAGCACGGCATGGCTAGCAGCTAAATATGTCTTCTCCTGCCACAATACAAGGCTAAAGAAATAGAGACTTGTATAAGAATTATTTATACAAGTTATATATTATATATATTTTTTTATTTTGTTTTGTCTGTATTCTTTTTTTATATATATTATTTCAACGTGCCCTTTGAGGAACATGCACAGAATGTGTTTAGTATCTGCATTTATTTCATAATTATCCTGTTTACTTGTATTATTATATCAGATGTATTTACTCCTTGTTGTGTGTATGTGTGTGTATATGTATATATATGTATGTGTATATATATATATATATATATATGTATGTATGTATGTATGTATGTATGTATGTGTGTATGTGTGTGTATATATATATATATATATGTATATATATGTATGTATATATGTGTATGAGAGAGAGAATCATCAAATATTAAACTGCTCATTTTGAGTCCTGTGTAATTTACTACATTTCTAAGGAGGAGAAACTACAGGCAGAAACATTTTTCAGTTAGTAGTTTTTGTTCTCTTTATCTTCCCTAAGATGTCGTCTTTCTATGGAGGCCCTTAAGTACAAAACACACATTTGTGAAATGTTGTGTTTTGTCTTTCAGTGCCACTGTTCATTCAGGGTTAGGGTTAAGGCCCTGACACACCAACCAGACGGCCGACCGTCGGCAGTGAAGCCAGTCGGACTGATCAGTCGGGTCCCGAGGTCCAAAAAGTTCCTCAGAACACACTGAGGAGACGCTGACTTGAGCGTACGCTCTGCACGTGCGTGAAACGTAATACGTCTCCATAGCAGCAGGCGGCGCTGCTCTGTATTGTTTCCATTAACAGTCTGATTATTTCCCAGAAAATGAAAACCGGCAGCTGATTGGACAAACGCGTCACGTGGTTCTTTTTTCTCCGGAAATTCACAGCCAGACTGTCATGGCGGCTCGTTCAGAATACGATCTCATATTGGACTAAAATAGTTCACCGAAACGTGTTTCTGAAAACATTTGAAGAGAGAAATAGGCCGTGCAGTTGCTGAATCTGTCTTCATTTCAGATCAACAAAGGTCAGTTTAAAAGATTTTCATCAGATTTTGAGAGGCTCATCCGCTCCCCATTTCCGGGTGAGTCCTGACTGCCCTGTCTCTGACTGCCCTGTCTCTGACTGCCCTGTCTCTGACTGTCTCTGACGGCCCTGTCTCTGACGGCCCTGTCTCTGACGGCCCTGTCTCTGACGGCCCTGTCTCTGACTGTCCTGTCTCTGACGGCCCTGTCTCTGTCTGTCCTGTCTCTGACGGCCCTGTCTCTGACTGAACATGTCAGGTCGGACAAAATGAAGGCCGACGGCTCCTCCAACAGATGACGGCACGAACACACCGAACAGACTCAAGTCACCGGCCTCGCCAGACGGCCCAACGGCCGACTATCGGGCTGGTGTGTCTTCTCTCTTAGGGCGTTTTCACACATACCTCATTTGGTCCGGACTTTCAGACTTTTCAGTTTGATCCGAACCAAAATTAGAGGTGTGAAACCTCCCCCGGACCACGGTCCGGATCAAAAGACCAAATTTTGGTCCGACCAAAAGAGGTGGTCTCGGTCTGGACCAAACTGAACCATGGTCCGGTTCGTTTATAGTGTGAAAGCATTTTTTGGATGGTTCGGACTTTCGGACCAAATACAAGAAGCTCTGGCAGGCTCTCCTTGTGTTACCAGACCGGGGAAGCTCCTTTAAGGAATAGCTCGGTGCTTAGTGTGGAGGCTACATGAGAGAGTGACAGTGAATGAGCTCAGAGCAGACAGCTGTCTGCTATCAGAGCAGAGAAGACATCAGCAGTTTATTTGTTAAGTGGTAGTAAATGTACAGTGTAGGTTTCCGTTTGTCTCTGAATAAATTCTCCAGAAAGAAAGTTCCCGTGTCTCGCTTCTCAACATCACAACAAAACAAAAAGAGCCGCGGCAGTAAGAGAGAGCAGCAGTCAGTAGAGGAGAGCAGCAGTCAGTAGAGGAGAGAGCAGCAGTCAGTAGAGGAGAGAGCAGCAGGCAGTAGAGGAGAGAGCAGCAGTCAGTAGAGGAGAGCAGCAGGCAGTAGAGGAGAGAGCAGTAGTCAGTAGAGGAGAGAGCAGCAGTCAGTAGAGGAGAGAGCAGCAGTCAGTAGAGGAGAGAGCAGCAGTCAGTAGAGGAGAGAGCAGCAGTCAGTAGAGGAGAGAGCAGCAGTCAGTAGGAGAGAGCAGCAGTCAGTAGAGGAGAGAGCAGCAGTCAGTAGAGGAGAGAGCAGCAGTCAGTAGAGGAGAGAGCAGCAGTCAGTAGGAGAGAGCAGCAGTCAGTAGAGGAGAGCAGTAGAGGGTAGAGGAGAGCAGCAGTCAGTAGAGGAGAGAGCAGCAGTCAGTAGGAGAGAGCAGCAGTCAGTAGGAGAGAGCAGCAGTCAGTAGGAGAGAGCAGCAGTCAGTAGAGGAGAGAGCAGCAGTCAGTAGAGGAGAGCGCAGCAGTCAGTAGAGGAGAGCGCAGCAGTCAGTAGAGGAGAGCAGCAGTCAGTAGAGGAGAGCAGCAGTCAGTAGAGGAGAGAGCAGCAGTCAGTAGGAGAGAGCAGCAGTCAGTAGGAGAGAGCAGCAGTCAGTAGGAGAGAGCAGCAGTCAGTAGGAGAGAGCAGCAGTCAGTAGAGGAGAGAGCAGCAGTCAGTAGGAGAGAGCAGCAGTCAGTAGGAGAGAGCAGCAGTCAGTAGGAGAGAGCAGCAGTCAGTAGGAGAGAGCAGCAGTCAGTAGGGGAGAGCAGCAGTCAGCTGAAAAACCTCTGACACAGAGAGAGGATACGAGATGACGGGGAAGCCCGTCTACAAACCAATCAGTTATAAGTATCTGGAGACGCAGCTCACGTGTGTGATGACGGCAGGACGTAGTTTTGTCACGAATAGATCTTTAGTGCGCTTGTATAACTGCCGTGAAACCAAAACTTACCGGATCAAATGTTACAATGGAACAAAAACATGAACCTTGGTCCGGACCTTGGTTCAGACTTTCAGGTGTGAAAACACCCTTAGATGCATGGAAAGAAAACATTTCTTTTATTAAACTTTGTCTATTTGTGTGTGTAGATTTCTTCAAAATTTACCAGCATTTGGAAGCGTTTGGCCACCATGATTTAATTTAGTAAAAATGAAATGTTTCTCTATAAATCTCTCAGCATCAGAAGCAGCCGGCAGCAAGAAAAGTGATCAGAGAACAATACCTTGCTGTTGTTTATTCAGCTTGTCCACTTCAGTCTTCAGCTGAGCTTGACCTGCAAAATCAGAGAGACTTTCTTTGTCAGCTTGATTTTACTGCTCCTTCAGTTTCTTTGGACATTGCTTTAGAGCTGCATGAATCAGTTGTCAACTATTAAATTAATCTCCAACTATTGTGATAATCGATGAATCGGTTTGAGTAATTTTTTATGAACAAACTGAAACTTGTGTGACATCAGCTTGTTAAATGTGAATATTTTCTAGTTTCTTCTCTCTTCTGTGACAGTAAACTGAATATCTTTGAGTTGTGGACAAAACAAGATATTTGAGGATGTCATTTTGGGCTTTTTGGGAAACACTGATCCACATTTTAGAGTCCCAACAAATAATCCATTCATCTAGAACATAATCTCACATTAATCCACAATGAAAATAATCGGTAGTTTCAGCCCTACTTTGCTCCACTACACAGAAAAATACTTATTTCTCTCCTTTTGTGTATTTCTGAACTGCTATGACACGATGTAAACAGTTCATTACTGTACCTGTAGCCTGCAGCGTCATGTCAGCCTTCAGCTGAACCAACGAGGCGTTCATCTCTCTCAGCGCAGCGTAGATGTCTTGAGGAAAAGTATTCTGTTGATCGGTACCTTTACTTGGGGAGACGGCTCCGAGCAGCAGCAACAGCGTAAAACTCACAGAGATCTTCATTCTCACACTGGCAGCTTACTGTTGAACTGTGCCGTCTGTAAACCTGGGTGAGCTTTATGTAGAAGTCTAGAGCAAAAAGGAGGTCACAGATTTTGAATTGTTCTTTCTTCCTCATTCCCCAGAACAGAATTCTATCATATGTCACATGATGTGTCAATGTCAGTTTGATTAACAAGGGTGTAACCATTTCTTCACGTATCACAGAACATTTCCTAGAGAATATAAACACATTGATGATATAAGATTACATTGTTAAAGGGTACCTTTAAACTTGGCCTTATCTTCCCATGTGTTTGTATGTTGACCAAGGTTATAATCGTTAATGAAAACAAACAAAATAATGAAAACTAGGAGGGAAAAAACATGTCGTTAACTGAAATAAAAATAAAAACGAGGCATTACAAAAAAACGATAACTAACTAAAACTGTAATGTCTGTTTGCAAAACTAACTAAAATAAAATGATCAAGTAAATGTCCTTAGTTTTCATCTTTGTCAATGTCTTTCATAGAGCAAATAATGTTATATCTTTCAGAGTTGACATTTCCGACCATAGACCTGTTTTATACAGTCTGTGCCATAGACACATATATGTAGTTTCTGACTGGGAACCCAGAAATTTGGACATTTAATGACAAATTGAACATAACATAGTTGGGACCACTTAAACCAGTGTTAAACTTGATTTTAAACAAATAACTGATTTTAAATAAGGATACATGGGGTCAACATGTGCCTGAGACAACTGCGGCCTACAGGCAACTCCACAGCCTGACTGCTTTCTGAGACAAAGGAAACATGTGGCCACAGACAAAGAGATCGAGGCAATCGAGGATCAAGACTACAAAGAAACAGGAGGGCTATGGAACGGGTAATAAATCAACAAGTGGTAGTCCTCCCTGGAACTCTTTTGGTGCAAAGCCTGAGAGTAAATCCTTTTCCTGGGAAATAGGAGGACGACTAACGGGCAGGGCACAGCGCCCTGAGATTTGTGATATGAACGGCTGGCCTGCATTATCATCCAAGCAGAGCGCCTCTTCAACCCCTCTACTTAGTAGGACACAGCCGTGGACAGCTGCAAAATGGAAAATTAGCAACAAAATGCCTCCCCAACAACTGAGTGTGCAGGTGGAGAACAGATTTGCTCCACTGCTGCAGGACCCTGGACCTTCATCTGATGACCTGGATTGCATCTCATTGTCACACAGCAGGGTAAGGACTGATAGCAATTCAAAAAGTAAAAAGCTACAGGGAAAGCTAACGACTGGGCCTCAAACTCTGATTGTGGGTGACTGCTGTAAAAGATGTAAAAAGCAGTAAAAACACCAAAATACTCTGTTTTCCCAAAGACATGGTGTCTGACTTAGCCCAAAGAATCCCGGATATCATGGCAGCACACCCAACTGTGAAAAACATTATACTGCATATAGGGTCACATGATGTTGTAAAGCAAGAGTCTGAAGTGCTGAATCGTGACTTTATGGATCTGCTGAACAGCTCCCTAAACGTGAAGGTGTTTATCAGTGGCCCTATACCGCCAGTCAGAAGAGGAGCTGAGAGATTCAGCAGACTGTTGGCACTGAACAAATGGCTTTCAACTGCATGTACCGTCCACTCTCTGCGGTTCATTGACAATTTTAACATTTTCTGGGACGGCAGACATCTTTTTAAAGCAGATGGACTTTTCCTTAAAAAGCCAGGAGTAAAGCTGTTCACCTCTAGCCTACTTTACTTTCTGCACCACACATCTGCTCCCTCGGCCAAGGACACGAGACAAGATAAATCAAAACAAGAGGAAGACATAAAGTGCGGCAGTGATCCACCGCAGCCCCCACCTGAGCAAAGATTTGACCATGGAGGACCTCAGAGCAGAGACGAGAAATCTCAACCCCCCTTTACACCCACCCAACACTCCTCAAACCCCCTTACCAACCCCAACGCCTTTGAGGATCCATCGCTCTCCCCACTCACCCTTTCCCCTGTTTCCCCCTGCCACATGTTGGGGTTCACTGACCGGATGGAGCAGCTGGTAGATGCTGGAACCAAGTTTGCCCCACTTCCTTCTCCCATCACTCGCCCCCAGCATCAAACTGACCCTGTTTGGACTCAACCACTGAAAGTAAAACGCCAGGCACCTCTGCCCCCTCAAGGATGGCAGCTAACTCCTTCTCCCCAGACTGATAAGTATGCTTGTGTACAGAATGAAACAAGCTTTAACTGATATGTGCTGGGTCCAGGCTGCATGCCTAGTGGCACTCATGACTCTTTCCAGGACAAGCCTGGGCCCTGTGTATTCAATTCTTCGTCAATCTATGTTGTGATAGGTAATAGAAAAAGAATGGTGAATCTGCTAAGTAAGAAAAAGAAGGACTTAACTGCCAACTTAGCACTAACACTAACACTAGCCTTACTAAACGTCAGGTCTTTGGCGGGAAAATCATTTTTAATCAATGATTTTATTATTAAGCACAATCTTGATTATCTGTTTTTAACTGAAACCTGGTTAGACCATAATAACAGTGATGCTGTTCTCATTGAGTCAGCTCCCCCTAACTTCAGTTTTATGAGTGAGAATAGAGCGAATAAGAGAGGAGGTGGAGTCGCCATTTTGTTTAACGACTAATGTACTCAAATATCTTATGGAAACTTTGCTTCTTTTGAATATGTGGCTCTTCAGCTAAGGTCCTCCCCTCGAGCTATATTTCCAAATATAGCTAGCAGTTGAAAATGTATGAAAATGTGTCAACTTTGAACATTGTCCATCCGCTTTGTATAAAATATTAAGTGTAGAAGAATATAGATGTGAAAGCCTTCAGCATTCACACCAATAACCTGAATTCCAATAGTACATTTTAAAATATTGAGTCTTCTTTAAGGCTAAGGCTGTTCTTTTCCTTTCAAAGTAAAATTTCTATGATTAAGGTTTTTTGATTGTAGTGTCTGAACAATTATAGACAAGTTTGAAAACATTTCACACATGTTTTAGTGCTTTAGCAGGCTACACAATGAGTCTATAGAGTTAGCATGTTAGCTCATAACTGCTGGATCATGCTAGTTTTTCAAACTTGTGGGTCTGGGGTGACTGGGCCAAAGGGCCTGGGTTAAGTTGTGCCAGTGGCACCCACACTTATGATTATTTTCAACATATTATTAATTTGTAATTGTACTCTTACATTCTATCACTTAAACTATGTGACATTCTTAATTTTAGACCAAAACCCATCATGCCACGCACTTATGAACGGAAGACAGGGCTTCAACTCCTCTTGTGGAGTTGGACAGAGCAGTGAAGAGGTGCAACAGGGAAAGACCATATGTCAGGTGGCAAGGGAGATGAAGATCTGCAGGATGACCTGAAAAGATCCATGGAGAAGAAAAAGATAGAAGTAACAAAGACAGGGTATAAGAGAACAGGACTTTCCAACCAAGTCTTCAAAGAATACATGGAGACAGAGCTAGCAGACCATATAAAGGCACTAGCAGCAATGTTTCACAGCATTTCATGGCACTTATGCTGTGAGCTGGCTTTTGAGTATGTAAGTTTATATTCCCCTGCAGCATTGACAAGTGGGATGTTAAGTAGTAGCCCAGATCCAGACCACCTAGACCTACATACTCACAGGGGATAATCTGGAGAAGTGAGGAGTTGGGCATGCCTCATCAGTGTTTGACTTAGGCCTACCTGCCATTTCTTTAATTTAGCTAACACTGATTTCAGTTTTTAGTTTATTGAAGAGAAGTTTTATTAAGTTTTGAAGTGGCCTAAGTCACAACAGGATGTTTAGAAATTAACCTAGTCACTTTATTCTTATATGTTACATAATTGACAGACAGCGTTCTATGTATGTCAACAGGCATTTATTGCCAAAGCCTTTTTGCGTGAAATGATTCACAAATATCATATATTGTGTATTTAAGTTTTTTGTGTTTTCCCAAAAACTACAAAATATGACTTATTCCAACAGCTTAATAGGGCGACAATATCTAAATAAACGTTAAATGAGTAATTTGTATTGAATTTGTCTTGCTTTCATATAGCATTACAGTTCATAACATTAAAATGTTCTGTTTTATTTCAGAAATCACTGGCACAATTTACCCCAACGTATTCCCCCAAAGGCACAACTACCCCGCACCAGGGGCAAGTTGTGCCACGAGACCACTTTTTTCCCAAAGCTATATTTCTGAAACAATTTATTTCAGATCCAAAGTTATTGTTCTCAGGGATGCACCACATCCTGAAATATATGTACATCCTTAAGTTAAAGGCATTACTGTCATGGCCTCACTTTTAAGTCACTTTGAGTGACCTACTTTTTTCCTCTCCTCTTCCTATCGTACCCTCCTCCTGTGTGTGTCTGTGTCTGCGTGTGTGTCCGTGTCAGTTGATTGAGATTACCTAATCTGACACATTTCCCACTTTTCAGACTCATTTATTCTCCTTTAACTGCTTCGTCATCCAAATTGAAGCCAGCAATCCCATTTAGCATCATCTTAAAATTAACTACAAATATTAAATCATTATATTCCACACCTTTCAAACATTCTGGGTGTTATTCAACTTTTCAAAGACATTGATGCTAATTAAGGCGAGACACTACAGGTGAATAGGCTAAAATTTTAAAATAATAGATATCTCCATGAAACTTCCTCAGTTGATTACTTACACAAGTATATAAAAAAAATGTATTACAAGTTTTTGAAATGTGTATGTTTAATTATGCAAATTAGGCATTTTCTCATTAAATATGCGCGATTTTGCATATATTTTCGGTAGATAGATCTGAACATATGATAAAGCCAGGTGCAAAATTCTTTTTTCATTTTGTTTACACACAAGATGAAAAAAAAATTACAGAGGGATTTCAGGATATCTGCTTTCATTACCTAGGAAATCAAAATATACTGTCCATAGCCCTAAAAAAATCGATTTTCGCCATGTTTTTTTGCTTAAAATGTCACATAAATCAGGGCAGGAATGATTTATTAACAAATCCCTCTGTAAATATCTTCAGAATACTACTAAGTGTATAACTGGAAAGGTTGGTGTACATAGGTGCTACATAGGCTGAGATGTTTCTACTGGAGAATGACAAAAAACTCATTTTGAGAAAACGGCATTTAAAGATTTAAATAGTGGAATTTAATAAATTTCTATTGGAAAAATTGCTCAAAAACAGAATAAATGCTCAGGCCCTTACTGATAATAATATAGAATATTTCAAGCTCATGAAAATTGATTATTTAATAAAATGGCAGGCATATAAGGCCTACAACTGCAGTAACTTAATGAATCAACATTGGCGTATCATGCACAAAGTTGCCGACAAAACCCACGCTGGACAGTTGTATGGACACAGAACAAGACCAACAATGGATGTAACAGCTTTTTTAAAATCTAATTGTCCATTCCAGCACCATATGTATTTTAGCTGTGCTTAGACTCTAGACTATGTTTTACACTGGCAGCTGTGACGGTCTCAGCATTCGAGATCCTGAGCATATCAGTTTCTCTCATTGAATTGACCGTCACAACTGAGCTCTGAAGCCACAACTTCTCCATAACAGAAAGCATGACAGAGGCTCCTTCATCAAGGTGGAGATGGCCATACTTGCTGCTGCTCCAGCTTACCTTTCCCACAAAACAGTCCCCTCAGTCAGCTGATGGTGAAGATAACTAACCAGAACCAGTCCTCTTAGTCAGCTGATGGTGAAGATAACTAACCAGAACCAGTCCTCTCAGTCAGCTGATGGTGAAGATAACTAACCAGAACCAGTCCTCTCAGTCAGCTGATGGTGAAGATAACTAATAAGAACCAGTCCTCTCAGTCAGCTGATGGTGAAGATAACTAACCAGAACCAGTCCTCTCAGTCAGCTGATGGTGAAGATAACTAACCAGAACCAGTCCTCTCAGTCAGCTGATGGTGAAGATAACTAACCAGAACCAGTCCTCTCAGTCAGCTGATGGTGAAGATAACTAACCAGAACCAGTCCCCTCAGTCAGCTGATGGTGAAGATAACTAACCAGAACCAGTCCCCTCAGTCAGCTGATGGTGAAGATAACTAACCAGAACCAGTCCTCTCAGTCAGCTGATGGTGAAGATAACTAATAAGAACCAGTCCTCTCAGTCAGCTGATGGTGAAGATAACTAACCAGAACCAGTCCCCTCAGTCAGCTGATGGTGAAGATAACTAACCAGAACCAGTCCCCTCAGTCAGCTGATGGTGAAGCTAACTAACCAGAACCAGTCCTCTCAGTCAGCTGATGGTGAAGATAACTAACCAGAACCAGTCCTCTCAGTCAGCTGATGGTGAAGATAACTAACCAGAACCAGTCCTCTCAGTCAGCTGATGGTGAAGATAACTAACCAGAACCAGTCCCCTCAGTCAGCTGATGGTGAAGATAACTAACCAGAACCAGTCCTCTCAGTCAGCTGATGGTGAAGATAACTAACCAGAACCAGTCCTCTCAGTCAGCTGATGGTGAAGATAACTAACCAGAACCAGTCCTCTCAGTCAGCTGATGGTGAAGATAACTAACCAGAACCAGTCCTCTCAGTCAGCTGATGGTGAAGATAACTAACCAGAACCAGTCCCCTCAGTCAGCTGATGGTGAAGATAACTAACCAGGCTCCCATCAGCACTGGTTCATAACACAACAGAACAAAACTAATTATGAATCATTCAAAAGACCAATATTTAGAACATCGGAGAAAGCAAACAAAGTAGACTAAATTATTATTTGACAGATTATCTTTACACTGTCAGAGATACAAAGAAGAGATTATATTATGAGAGAGAGAGAGAGAGAGAGAGAGAGAGAGAGAGAACCTCCGCTGTCTGAACACTCCTGTTTTATGAACGACAGTTTAAACATCGACGTACTATGTGAAGGCATTTCATCATCTGTTGTCTTAGTTTGTGATCCTGTGTGTCTTCTTTCTAATAACAACTGTTTTCTTCTTCTCTGAGGTGATTTTCGGCCGTTTTCGACGCACTTCTTTCAATATTTTGAGCTACCGCGGAAATGTCAGAGCGCGTCACGTGACCATTCTGAACGAATCACGTTGTCAGAAATTGGCATCAGCCAATGAGATTGCGCATTTTGAGTTAAATCCCCCCTTTTACTTTCACGATTGGTTGCTGATAAAAAGGAAATGACCATATTTGGATCCGACAGCATTGTACAGGAGAAAGAGAGCTTTCCAACGGTATATGTGACGACAGGGTGCAGACAGCGATCGCGGAGAAGCGCGATGATTTAGAACGCCAACTTTTGTTGAATTTAGGTGAAATCTACCGCCGCAAACAGACAAAGTGGAGTAAAATAAAGACCTAAATGTGTATTTCGGACTTTATTTCACCACAAGTCTGAAAGAAGACATGTTATTGAAGCCAAATAGCCCAAAATCTCAAAATTGACCAGTGAAAAAAAACCGATGTTTTTGCCTGCCGTGTCTCGCCTTAAACCAATTACCACTTTTTGATTCTCACTACTTCACCTTCTTCTAACACAATTCAAGTCAGCAATCCAGTCTAGCATCAGTCTTTCAACACACAGCATTCACAGAATGCAATTTCTTCAGAAATTGCATTCTCTAGTTTTGAAATGCTCTTTTTAATTTAGTAATTCATGAATGTATTTATAAATGATGTATTTATTTACTGTTTTAAAGTTTAACTTTGAAACTGAACAAATACGTATTTAAGGGGGTAACTGGTGCTACAGAACATTATTATTAATAGTCATTATAAACTAAACCATTACAAACTATTTACAATACAGAAATATGAGTCCACTCTTTCTACAGAGTTGATTTCGCAGCTCAATGCCTGACTCCATCTATAAATCTCTCATTTTAGTGTTTTCAGGCACACCAGTAAGAATTACCACCAGAAGAAAATAAGATTAATTCTATTTTAAAAAGACAAAGTTTCCACTCTTTCATTCGGCTAACATAAAATTCACCAGACCGCGCGGATTTTAAAGATATTTACACTTTTAGAAGTTTTCCCTGATGTCATCTAACGTACAGTTTAAGCATTAACAGCTGCACTGATACGGATTCAAAGAAATGTGGACTTTACGTGAAACAGCTGTTACTAAATTAAGCAAAAAAGTAAAATAATATAAATAAGTTATTAAACAATGTCACGTGAAACATTGATTCCTAAAGGTCTGGACTACTTCTTAAATGCTTCGTTTTTTCACTGGAGTCTGGTTCAGAATCTGAACTTACCTTCAGTTATGACAAACTTTAAAATGTCAAAACATGAATCTCTCTCCCTGCTGTCTCGCTCCGCTGATTGATGGATCGATTGTGTGTGAGGAAACTGCAGCTGCACGAGGATAAGGACAAGGTGGTGTCTATCTCTTTCTCTCTCTCTTTCTCTCTCTGAAAGAAAATAACTGCTGAGTAGCCGGAGTCTGAGATATATAGAACTGTGCCGTCTGTAAACCTGTGTGAGCTTTATATAGAAGACTACAGCAAAAGGAGGTCACAGATGTTGAATGGTTCTTTGTTCTTTGTTCCTCATTCTCCAAAACACAAATCAATCATATGTCACATGATGTGCCAACATCAGTTTGATTAACAAGGGTGTAACCACTTCTTCACGTATCACAGAACATTTCCTAGAGAAGATAAACACATTGATGATCTATGATTACATTGTTAAAGGGTACCTTTAAACTTGGCATGTGTTTGTATGTTGATCAAGGTTATTACGTTAACAAAAACAAACAAAATAATGAAAACTAGGAGGAAAAAAACATTGTTAACTGAAATAAAAATAAAAATTAGGTATTACAAAAAACCTGATAACTACAGTAAGTAAAACTGTAATGTCTGTTTGCAAAACTAACTCAAATAAAATATATATACAGTATACATATAGTTTCCGTCTGGGAACACAACATAGTCCGTGGTCCTCGCCTGGCGTCATGGCGGTACCAGAAGTCAGAAGAAAGCGGCAGAGTCCTGTTTGATTATGACAGTAGTCATGTTTCCATCTAATTGTCAAGTGAATTTTAAGCAAACTTTGAAAATGTCGTATAAAAGAAAAAAAAATTAGAAAATGTGAATTAGAAGCGTTTCGATCAACTGGTTTAGAGCGAATAAACTAGACTACGCAAAGCGTAGTTTGGTCACAAGTTGACTTTTCTAAGCATCAAAACACATAACTACACGTGATTAAGTGTCTGTAAGAAGAAGCTGGCACAGAGCCAGAAGTATGAGGAAACAGAATGTCAGACCCATCAGCAGATGAATGGGAAACAGTCTATTTGTGCAGACATGTCCCGGGACCTCCCTACACCCAGTTACACCCTTCTGTCAGATAAGGCAGGTGGAGAACAGAATGTGACTTTGCAGCTTCTCTCGCCCCCATTGGACTGAGATCAAATGATTAGAAAAGTCACCTAACTGCTGAGTGACAGCAGAGGGAGTCTGAGAGGAGTGGAAGAATAACTGTGGAATTAGTTTCAACATAATTAAACTTGATGTAATTGATATAAAAAACACATCAGGTGATGCTGTCATACGAAAACACTGAACCAACTGGTTCTTTATGGAAAGGGACACGCACACACACACACACACACACACACACACACACACACACACACACACACACACACTCACACACAAACTCTCACACACACACACACACACTCACACACACACACACGCACACACACACACAGACACACACACACACACCCTAACACACAAACACACACACATAGACAGAGAGACACACACACACACACACACACCCTAACACACACACACACGCAGACACACAGACACACACAGACAAACACACCCTAACACACACACACACACACACACACACACACACACACACACACACACACACACACCCTAACACACACACATACACCCTAACACACAAACACACACACACGCACACACACATACGCAGAGACACACACACACACACACACACACACACACACATACACAGTAAAATAGTAAAAATAACGTGACATAATGTTCATCACATGATACAGTAGAAGCAAGCCCAGGCCACAGTAAGGAGGACAATAAGACACATAAGGTCACACTGGAGAAAATATTATACGATCGGCAGCACAACGCAATAAGTAAGTAAACTCTATTTATATCGCACCTTTCACAGACAACAGGGGTCACAAAGTGCTTTACAGAAAGAGCAAATAAAAAGAAACAACAACACATAAAATACAATACAAAACCATATGGCTAATTAAATGCTTGTCTAAAAAGATGTGTCTTTAGGTGTTTTCTAAAAGCTTCCACAGAGACCAAGGCTCTCAAGGCTAAGGGGAGAGAGCTCCTGAGCCGTGGAGCCACCACAGAAAAGGCAAGATCACCTCTAGTTTTAAAGTTTTTCTTGATTGCTTTGACCTGCTTAAAGAAACTGGGATCCGCTTGGTTTTCATCATCACGGTCTCAGCAGAGCAGAACACACCTCTTGCAAATGTGTTAACCCTTTCCCATTGGATGGACACATTCCCCCCCCCCCCCCCACACACACACACACCCTTTAGCAGAACAGTTAACACGGATGTCATTCAAGCAGTCCAAACTCCATTGTTTTAGCTATGGTAACCAAACAGAAACCATCTGTTCCTAACTATTAGAAACTACCTCCATCAGTATGAAATCACTGAAGCACCTGTTTGATGCTCCTTCACACAAATCTTCAACTAGCAGTCAGTCTGCAGACCTTAAAGGTGCCACGTCTGTGTTGTTCTTTAGCAGTCAGTCTGCAGACCTTAAAGGTGCAGCGTCTGTGTTGTTCTTTGCCAACATGGATGGAAGAGGTCAAAGGCAGATGAGAGTGAGAGGAAGAGGTAGAGGGGGCCGAGGAAGAGGAGTCAGAGTGCGAGGTGGAGGTATAGTTGGAAGGGCCCAGGTTTCTGATGAAATTCGGGCAACTGTTATTGATCACGTTATCAATCATGGCCATGTGGCCCCATCATCAAGACAGAAGAGACTGAGTATCAATAGTGGCTATTTCTTATACTCTACAGTAATAGATGGTTATACTTTACTGTAATACATTTCATTTGTATTTTCTTAATTTCTTATACTCTAATAGATTTTATTTCAGTTTACATATATTTTGTGTAATATTTACAGTATTTCAGTTTTCAGCCACAGTTTCAAAATAAGGATCAATGGAATCAATAAAATTTGCATCAAAGCATTTCTGATTCTGGATCCAATTCTTTGCAAGAAGGCAAATATGTTAACAAATGTCACTGGCATGAAAGCTACGTACAGTAATAGGCTACAATGACAAGCAGTGGTGCACTGATTGGCACTGAGTGCTGTATTTAGTATTTTGTTGTCCACTGTGTAATGGTTGATTAGAAGAGCTCATACACTTGTTTGCAAATTGTGTTGTTTGAAGGCAACATTTTCTTTTGTTGCATATTTTATAAGGATGAATGGGGACTAAATTAGGTAAATAGCTTCCTCTCCCTCCTCTTTCCTTCTAGCTAATCCAGTGACGGGCTGAGTACACCAGACTAACAGGGACACCAGGAACAACCTGGTCACACATGATGCATTTCCTAAATACCTTTATTGCAGCCTCAGCTCCAATGCCAATATCAACAGCTCTTAGATGAACCCTGGACTGCGTGTCACTAACATCAAGCTGGACCAAATGCTGAGGTGTGGCATCATTGAGAAGTTCCCGTTTGATGAATCGCCTCAGCAAACTCTATGAAAAGACAAAAATATACACATTTTACAATACATATCACTGTAACAATGAAAATAAGCACTCTGAGTTTACAATGTTTCTTTTTTTTCAGTATTAGTCAATGAGGCTAATTTTCTGACTATTCAAAATATTAGCATTTCATTCAGTCTTAGCTGTAGTCTTAGCGTAAGTGTGAATGAGAGGAGATTTGACAATATATGACAATAAAATGAGAAGATTCACCTCACCTTCAACAGTTCAGCAGCATCTCAAAAAAACGGCAATTGACATTGGGTCCATCCATAGACACAGAGACCATCTTCCTCAAGTCAAGGTAACATACACACTCCTAAAAGACATGAAAAAATAAATATCTATTATTATATATATTATCTATTGACTTTTTTTGTCACCTTTTCAATGACAAAAAAATAGCTTTTTCTAAAATGTTTGTATGAGTTAAAAAAAAAAATTTGACAGTTTTGTTAACCGAAAACTTAACTGTTGCAGTTTCATACATGCCGTTAACCCTGTGAAACGGATGCAGTGTGGTTTGATTTAGGCACCAAAACTACTTATTTAAGTTTATAAATCTCCTGTTGTGTCTTCATGTTAGAAAGTGAGACTGAACCGTCCAACGTCCAGAGAATCTCATGTGGACATCGTACAGAGTTGATATATTACAACAGCTCAACATCCTCTGTTTCTTTATACTGCTATGATGTTGAATTTGATTATCTGATTTCAATAAGTTAAAGTTGAAACAAGAAGAATAAAGAAAATGCTCACAGATGTAATTGCAAATGATATGTTTATTTGATTATAATGACAGAAACAAGAGAGAATCAAACATTAACCAGTTTATATTTTAAGGAAAAAAAGATGCCTGTCGACAATTATTACTTATTATTATTTGGATGCAGATGAAATCAGATCAAATCTATGAAGAGCTATATATGAAGACTTGCTTAAGACAACAACAACCTGTGTGACTATCACAGAGCTGCTGTTTCTGTCTTACATGGGGAACAGCAGATGACCACTGAAGGTGGTGTGGTGATTTTCGTTGTCATACACCAAACAGTTAGCCCCCTGACGCACAAACACGACGTCTCCCACCTGTAGCAACAGCGTAGCGCCATTAGAAGCAATACCGAAATGATGATTCTGTTGCTCCCATGCCATGGAAATCTTCTCTGAGTTCTTGACCAACACAGCACATGAAGCGTGGCTGTTGTCTCCATGTGCACCGACCCACCACTCAAAGTTGTACGCTCCTCTCACCGGGGCAGTGAACACACCTGTTGGACGGTTGTTTTCGTCATTTTATAGTTTGAACAGCAACATACAAGTGAAATATATTAGGGATGTATAATATATCGCATCTTTGACATTGATCCAGTATTAAGTAAGAAACAAGCTGTAATGTAACCCTACAGGACCAATGTTCAGCGTCAGTTAGCATCAGCCAATATGTTGATATCAGTGCATCCCTAAAATGTATTGTTAGAATATCAGAGCTACCTGTGTTTGAGTTGTAGGCATTTCCGATGTTGGTGGTAACGTGTTTGTAGATCAGGGTAGTGTCCGAGGCCAAGGGTCCTAAAGTTGTTTCACCTGCAACCACCAGAGAGGCTGTGAATGCCACCTGTTGGACTGAGAGAGAGAAACAGACAGAGAGAGAGAGAGAGATGAGAGAGAGAGAGGGAGAGAGAGAGACAGACAGAGAGAGAGAGAGAGAGAGAGACAGAGACAAAGACAGAGAGAGAGAGACAGAGAGAGAAATGGAGAGAGAGAGAGAGAGACAGAGAGAGAGAGAGAGACAGACAGAGAGAGAGACAGACAGACAGAGAGAGAGAGACAGAGAGAGAGACAGAGAGAGACAGAGACAAAGACAGAGAGAGAGAGACAGAGAGAGAAATGGAGAGAGAGAGAGAGAGAGAGAGAGAGGGAGAGAGAGAAATGTTATTTTAAAAATCATCAAATATTAAACTGATCATTTTGAGTCCTATGTAATATTCCTAACAAGGTTTAGTATTTAGAAAGCAGGACATGAGTTTAAAATAGAAACAGAATATTTAATTGGCTTTTGAGAATGTTATAGTTATGGGATCATACATAATCAGAATTAAGTCAAAATTAATAGATGTGGTTGTTTGGAATCAGGATATCTTCATGTATAGGTGTCTAGATTCTGACCCTTCTCTGTAAATATATTCAGTTCAGTTTGAGTTAATTCACACGTCATCTTCACGTCTTTAAGACTCAATTTCAGAAGATAAGATGTTCATATGTAGAACGTGAGAAATGGAGAACCCTAAAGAAGCTACTGAAAGCTGTTTGAAGAGGGCAGAATAACATTAATAACAATAACAAACAAAATCTAAAAAAAAATGGCAAAACAATAAAAATATTAAATCTGCAAGCAGCATTCCCCTCATACCTCCTTGCGTGTTGGGATTTTCAGCTCCATGCGGCCGTGAATTTTTGCATTAAATGTTGTACCAAATATAGGGGGGCGGGGAAAATCATCACCAATGAAAAGGGAACTCTCTGCTGAGTTCAATGACACCTTACACAAGACTCTACTTTAAATGTGTCAATATGCCTGTCCTGTACAACTAATTGCCTCTCTGGGACATTAAAGTTTTCTAAGTCTAAGTCTAAAAGCCATAAAAGGGGGCGTGGCCTGAGTACATAGGCATCTTTAAAGTATAGAGGCCAGCTCAGTATCACATGTAGACCACATACTCAGCCTAGAAATCTAGACGCACCCTAGCAGCAGCAAATTTATTTTGCAGCCAGGGTCGTCTAGCAACTCTGCGTTGGCTTGCGAGCTGGAAAAAACAAACTCTGGTCAGGCCAATCACATCGTGTATAGAGTCGGTGGGCGGGGCTTATGGCTGCTGCTGCTGGTGAACAGCGGTCTTTGGAATCGGCTTTGGCCGCGACTCTGGAAGACTTGGAGTTCAGCTTTTCTTTGAGAAAAGAACAAAGAACGGCACTGAAGTCATTCTTAAAAAAGGAAGACGTTGTTGGGTACTCGTAGGGGTACAGATCAGATTATTGGCATATTATGAAAGATGTTTATCAATATTAATAAAGTTATGAATATGGTTATTAATAACTTTATCAAATCAACAAACAATCAAAACGGGGCACCACCCTGAAACTTCAGGGGCCAATATTGAACTGTGGAATAGTCTCATTTGTCAGTGGAAGGGTGAAATCCGAGCACTGACCTGTGTTTAACCAGCAATTAATACAATAATACACAAATAATCACCAACAACTGCTAATTAAAGTATAGTAGAATTTATTAACTTTTAACAAAATTATCAATGGCCAATCAATAATCCTTTGATCAATTAAAACCAATATACGTTTCTTTTAAGTACAACAAAACAAAACGAAAACAGAACAGCATGTGGGGAGACCCTCTCTGTGTGTGTGTGTGTGTGTGTGTGTGTGTGTGTGTGTGTGTGGGTGTGAGAGAGTGAGTGTGAAAGAGCAGGGGGGGGTGACGAGGTGTAGTCTAGCCAACGACTACAAAAATGGCTACTCCTGTGAGCTGCACAAAACTGTTTCACCCCAAGAGGGCGGTATTGCTAGGCTAGGCCCAAGATTAGCCGTTAGCTCATTCAGGCTACCGTGTGGTTGACACAAAGGGACACCCTGAGGAGCGCAGTTGTTAAGCAGTGTGCGTTCTGTAGCTAGCTACGTGACTAGCTGTTTGGCCAGCTGTTCACCTTAGCGCGTGTGTGTAGCTATATGTTCATATATAGCCTACGTGTGTGAGAGAAAGGTTAGAGAAAGAGATCTTGGTTACCGATAATGATCAACCCTCTCAGTCAACTCATGTCTGGACTAAAGTGGAATTAGGCGCAGACTCTGAGAATTTCGTCTGACTGAGGGGACGTTCATTATAACCACTCCGGTGTACAGCAGCTGAACTCCGTGGAAGGAGCATTTACAGTTACCCTAGCTACATTATATTCAACACAACATATCAACAATGCACCGTGATCAGAGTACATTCACAGAATAGATTTGACTCAGCGGTCACAATCCTAGATTAATACATTACACGCGCAGCAGTAGCGCTGTATTAATCAGATCACATTAATGGTAACACAAAGTAGCAGCAGTAGCAAATGACGAATTAATAAAACACACTATGTATCTCTGCCCAGACGTAAGCCTTCTTACTGTGTGTTCAGTCCGTTTGTCCGTAGGTTTCCACGAAAGAAACAGGGGTCCGTGTCTGCTCGTCAGCAGATCACGAAGGAAAACTTGTCTTTCTTCACGGGCAGTGAAAGACAAGCTAGAGTCGACTTTGAAGAAACCGTGTCCGATTTCCTTCTAGAGAACGTGTTGTTCTCTCTGCAGTTTTGAAGCATGATGTGTGTTACAGGATCCAGTAGTGTTCTTCCAGAACACCGAGAGATAAATCCACTTTCGCCAGAAAGTAGAAGTTTTGGCACAAGCTTGCGTGCTTCCTGCAGCAACGGGGTTGCTATGAAAGACGGAGATTTGTGGGTGAAGAGGTTATTTATAGGTTAAGACCTCATGCTGTGTTTATGGTCCCAGGAGCCAATGGGAGATCAGAGTTCTCTGAGGAGGTGTGAACTACAAGGTTGTAGTTTTTAGAGTTTTGACCACTTTGGCCACTCCTTCGTGGTCATTCGGCCATTTTGTGACCCTTTTCCCTTGAGGTGACCTGTAGGAGTTTGGTGAGAAGGATGTGGACTTTACCGTAGGCCAAGATCCTTTGTTTGAAAGACCACATGGTCTCTGAGTCTTTGGTCTTTGAGTCACATGTTGGCTGAAAACCCTTTGCTTGAAAAAGATGATGTTTAACCTCCTCGATGGTCCCAACAACGTGTTTAAAGTTTAATCCATCAACTAGCGTTGCTCTGATTGGTTGTAGAGCTATCCTATTGCGTGCAGAGGGAATTTGAAAGACAACCGTTTATCCCGCCCCTCGGATTGAGCCCAGCCAATGGGGAGTTCCCAGACCCAACATCTGGATGTGGGTCTGGCTCGTCAGGCTACCACATACTATAAGTTTCATGTAAATCGGATGATGTTTGTCATATAAAGCTGATTTCCTGTTGCCAGCAAGGATCGCTATAACCAAAAGTAAACTTTTGCCTGTAGATGTCCTCAGGCATGAACTCTTGTCAATCGTGAAAAATTTCAGGCATATTGGAGAACGTAGACTCAAGTTACAACAAGTTCTTCGTTCATCAATAAATGCTCAAAATGGCCACGCCACTCCATGCCCACACGATAGACGAAAACTCAAGCTTTTAATAACTTTTCATCTTTAACGTCTTGAGATGGCACAGAATGAATTTGAATGTTAGATGCATGTTTTTTGTCTATTTGTGTGTGTAGATTTCTCCTAAATTTACCAGAAGTTAGAAGTGTTTGGCCACCATAATTTTATTTGGTAAAAATGAAATGTCTCGCTGTAAATCTCTCAGCAGCAGGAGCAGCCGGCAGCAAAAACAATAATCAGAGAACAATACCTATCTGTTGTTGCTTCTGCTTGTCCACTTCAGTCTTCTGCTGTGCTGCTTGTTCTGCAAAATCAGAGACAAAACTGTGTCAGCTTCTTCTCATTGCAGCTTGAGTTTCTATGGACATTTTCCTAGACTTGCAAAGATTAGTATATTAGTCATCAACTATTAAATAAATCTCCAACTATTCTGATAATCGATTAATCAGTTTGAGCATTTGAATATATTTCTGCTATGACACGGTCTAAAACAACAGTGGTTTCTAGAGACGGCTTCACTACTGGACGTTGAGTCTCTTTGCAACAACGTCATGTCCACCTTCAGTTGAACAAATGAGGAGAAATAATCCACAGATTAATCCATCATGAAAATAATCAGTAGTTGTGATGAAATGTCTCGCTGTAAATCTCTCAGCATCAGAAGCAGCCGGCAGCAAAAAAAATGATCAGAGAACAATACCTAGCTGTTGTTTATTCAGCTTCTCCAGTTCAGTCTTCAGCTTCTCCACTTCAGTCTTCTGCTGTACTTGTTCTGCAACAACAGATACAGTTTCTTTAGACATTACTCTAGAGCTGCAAAGATTAATGGAGTAGTCATTATTAAATTAATATCAAACTATTTTGACATCCATTAATCAGTTTGAGTCATTTTTTATGATAAAACAGGTACACTTGTGTGATGTCAGCTTGTTAAATGTGAATATTGATCTAGTTTATTCTCTCCTCTGTGACAGGAAACTGAATATCTTTGAGTTGTGGACAAAACAAGACATTTGAGGATGTCATCTTGGACTTTTTGGGGAAACACTGATCCACATTTTTCACCATTTAGAGAATAAACAAATAATACATTTATCCAGATGATAATCCACACATTAATCCTCAATGAAAATAATCAGTAGCTATGTGCAGCCCTACTTTGCTCCAATACATAGAAACATACTTATTTCTCTCCTTTTGGACATTTCTGAACTGCTATGACATGATGTACAACAGATCATTACTGTACCTTGAGTCTGCAGCCTCATGTCCGCCTTCAGTTGAACCAACGAGGCGGTCATCTCTCTCAGCGCAGCGTAGATGTCTTGAGGAAAAGTCTGCTGACAATCGGTACTTTCATTTGCGGAGACGGAGCCGAGCAGCAGCCAGAGCGTAAAACTCACAAAGATCTTCATTCTGTTGTATTATGACTTTGTTTTCCCGTCAGGATGCGGCTTTATATAATTTTGTTATGTTGAAAGTCTTTTGTGTTATTCAGTCAGGCTGTTCTTCGATTTCAGGAAGAGGAGGCGACCAGTTTGGTCAGGGAGGCTGATGACCTGATGTTGTACGGTTAGTGAATGGAATTTGGCCTGATGGTAAACAGATGGTCAGTTGGTTGTAAATGATTAAAGAGTAACCGTTAAGATGAGTAACGGTCCATCCTTTCTGTTTATAAAACAAATGATTAACAGAGAGGTTCAGTTTGGACAGAGAGAGAGAGAGAGTGAGAGAGAGAGAGAGAGAGGGCAAAGTTATTTTAAATATTTATTTAAATCATCAAATGTATATCATTGTTACAGAAGCTGAAAACAACAGGGGTTGCAAACATTTTAATAACAAGGTAACTTTGTCAAGTTGTACTTATTTAAAAAGTAGATATAAATGGACAACTTAACTGCTTCAAGAAAGTGCTGACCCTGTTGCGGCAGCGGGCCCAACCTGGGTAAATTAGTTAATTTTAGCCTACTTTATGAAAAAAAAATCATCCGCTCGCAATTTTTACCTTCCCCCCCTTATTCATTTTACCCTGGTGCCGGGCTAGGCGAAGTAGAAGTAAGTAGCATGAAATGAAAGATTAATGGATCAGTTGACAATTATTCGAGTTCAAGTTTATTGTCACGTGCATTTCAAAGTACAGAAGAATGCAATGAAATGTGTTTTGCCCTTGCCCTCTCTTCTTATAGAAATTATAAATATATGAATATAATTTGAAGAAAATACAGTAAAATGACCTGAATACATAGTATAATCTCAAATAAATAAATCCACATCCATTACACTGAGTACCACTGTTCATAAATCTCACTGCCTGAGGGTAAGTAAATTAATCTCCAACACTTTTGATAATCGATTAATCGGTTCGAGTCATTTTTTTGTAAAAAACATAGAATATTGTGTGATGTCAGCTTGTTAAATGTGAATATGCTTGACTTTCTTTAACTACCTACTTTGATCCACTACATAGAAAAATACTTATTTAAAATCTTTTGGATATCTCTGAACTGCATGACACGATGGAAACAGTTCACTACTGTACCTTGAGTCTGCAACAATTAAATGGCCGCCTTCAGTTGAACCAACGAAGCAGGCATCTTTCTCAGCGCAGCGTAGACATCTTCGGGAAAAGAAGCCTGCTGGCTTACCCCTCAGTCACATTAGCTACAAGAGACGGAGACAAAGCGACAGGCTACCATTCATATTCAATGGGAGTGGCCGTTTGTCACGAGCAAGGCGGGGCCAAAATAGACAAGAAGTCTATTTTATGCAAATGCTGTGTGATGCGACTAAGCGGCTGCCAATCAGAGTAAAGGTAGCATGAGGGCAGCGTGCAGTGATGCCGGGTAACGCGTTACTTGTAACGCGTTACTCTAATCTGACCACTTTTTTCAGTAACGAGTAATCTAACGCGTTACTATTTCCAAACCAGTAATCAGATTAAAGTTACTTATCCAAGTCACTGTGTGTTACTATTTTTGTCATTTTCCTTAGTAAAAATATATATTGTTTTTACTTTCTTCTTGCATCTCGGGGAGTGAAGTTACGTTTTCATCATGAGGACAGGTCACGTTTTCATCATGAGGACAGGTCACGTTTTCATCATGAGGACAGGTCACGTTTTCATCATGAGGACAGGTCATCATGAGGACAGGTCACGTTTTCATCATGAGGACAGGTCACGTTTTCATCATGAGGACAGGTCATCATGAGGTCAGGTCACGTTTTCAGCATGAGGACAGGTCACGTTTTCATCATGAGGACAGGTCACGTTTTCATCATGAGGACAGGTCATCATGAGGACAGGTCACGTTTTCAGCATGAGGACAGGTCACGTTTTCATCATGAGGACAGGTCACGTTTTCAGCATGAGGACAGGTCACGTTTTCATCATGAGGACAGGTCATCATGAGGACAGGTCACGTTTTCAGCATGAGGACAGGTCACGTTTTCATCATGAGGACAGGTCATCATGAGGACAGGTCACGTGTACCACGCAGCGACACAAACGTAAACAACAATGGAGGGAGGAGAGAGATGCGCGTTTTCTAGCTGGAAATACAGTCACTATTTTGAGTTTGTGTCAGCTAAAGACGGCAATATTAAGGTTGGTTGTACACTCTGCTGGTGGGACAAAGTGCTGTCTAGCTACAAAAAAACTACGCCAAATTTGAAGAAACATTTGGAGTCGCAGCACCGCAGTCAAACTTACAGAGCAAGTCCCAGCAGGTGGTGCGAAGCAGAGAGCAGGAGGTCCCCCACCACCCAAACAACAAAAGCTGGACTTCGGTACAAAACCAGTAAGTGGGGGAGAGTTGAAGAGGTTGGTGGGGCAGTATGTTGTAGAGGAAATGCTGCCCTTAAACACGGTTGACTCGCCTTTGTTTCGTGCCATAATAAACTAGATCCCTACTACTGGCAATGCCGAGCTGCCTCACAGTAAACCGGTTGTCATTTTTATGTTGAGGCTGTGGGGGTTGTCAGCAGCTGCTGAATGTAACTAATAAAGTAACTTGTAATCTAACTTAGTTACTTTTAAAATCAAGTAATCTGTAAAGTAACTAAATTACTTTTAAAATCAAGTAATCTGTAAAGTAACTAAGTTACTTTTTCAAAATAACTGTGGCAACACTGGCAGCGTGACGTATGTAGGTGGCTCGAGTCGAAGAAAATAATTCAAGATGGCGGAAAACGCTTCAGGACATGGTATTTATGTACATATCTGATATGTTTGGCATTTTACGGCCTATATTTTGTTACTTTTATCAAATAAATCTATCTATAAATTGCAGGAATGTCTGACTGTCTGTGTGTGTGTGTGTGTGTGTGTGTCTGTGTGTGTGTGTGTGTGTGTGTGTGTGTGTGTGTGTGTGTGTGTGTGTGGGTGTTAAGCGCATATCTCTTTAACCGTTAGTCCGATGCATTTCAAACTTGACAGGTGTCTTGCTACGGGCACGGGTAAGTGCAGTGCCAAGTTTGACGTTGTTTGGATAAGAAACGCAAAAGATATAATCGGTAAAAGTAGCACACATTGGCTTTTGCTGCTCTGGCCGCTGGCCCCTCCCCCTCTCACACGCAGTGAGCAGTGAGCAGGACCAGAGACAGATAAAGAGCAGCGGAGCTTTGGCAGCTAAAATGTGACATACACCTCAGACCCACAAACGTGCAAAGTAGCACTACGTTAACGATCAAACGACACGAGACAACGTCTCTCTGTCTGTCTCTCTCTCTCTATCTCTGATTAGCTCTCATAATGGGCCAGGTGGGTAGCACACTGCCATGAGTCCATGAGGCTAATGTCTGATTATTCCACACTGTCATTGTGATATTTTGTGATTACATTCTGATTCTGTCAGGTAAATGCAGTAGTACAATGTCTTCCTCTAATGTAGAAGTAGCCTACACTGTAATGTCAGTAGTATGGTATACAGGGGAGGTGCATATGAAGTGTTTTGGGGAATTCTACAAGCAGCAATACCACAGGCCAAGCAATCGGCCCGTTCCAAACAGGCACATTTTCAACGGGTACTGCACTAGTACTTTTAAATCCAAAAACATTGTTCTTGTGACTTAACAATATAATACTCTGACAATGGACACCTCATCACACACATACACACACACACACACACACACACACACACACACACACACACACACACACACAGAGACAAGGAGACACACACACACACACACACACACACACACACACACATACACAAACACACACACACAGACAAGGAGACACACACACACACACACATACACAAACACACACACAGAGACAAGGAGACACACACACACACACACACACACACACACACACTGTTACGACCTGAGGCCTGTACTACGAATCCAGATCAACATGTCCTGGATTTCTTTCAGTGATCCGGCTTCACCTAACCTAACAACCGCGGTCCCGCATAACCTGTATCACGACGCTGGTTAACAACTAGTTCAGTCAACCCAGGGTTTCCCAATCCAGCGGCGTGCACGTTCACATAAAAGAGGCGTGTTTGCACAGCATGACCAATCACAAACATCTACCAGAGCTGCATCTTTTAAACAAGAAGAGAAAACTATAATTCTACATAAATATGAAGAACACAGACACGGTTTTACAGGCAAAATGCAGGAAGGAAAGCTGGCAAAAAAGCTGACGCTGTTATGCGTAAATCACAACATTTAGCTTATCAATATCCAGTGGTGTAGTCTACGTGATAGTAAGCTCCAGGATTTCCATATACTCACTTAAAAATGCCCAATGACACGTAACAACATACTTTCCATTATATGTTTGATATATGTTGAATTGTCATCTGTGCTTTTTTCTTCACATAGGCTCAATGGAGGTATTTCACCATAAATTGGTGCATAAAAGTGTATCTGAATGCAGGAAATGAAGTCGTTGATGCTTAAAACTTCCCTGGGGGAGGACACCCAGACCCCCCACTATGATATGCCCCCCTCCTCCCCCAAAGGTAGATTCTGGCCAATATACAGTACACCCACTA
>NC_050185.1:36198553-36203553 GCF_008315115.2 Sander lucioperca
ATAGAGCCAGCATATTTCCACCAGACTCCATGTAAATAATCAGGACTTTTAGCATGTATAGAGCCAGCATATCTCCACATGTAAATGGGTGAATTAAGGGTTTATTTCAACCAAACCAGAGTGGTGATTGTTGAACAGTGGAAAGATGAACCAAGACGGCTTTTGGTAGTTTTATTTAGTTTCTGTCCACTTTGAATGAAGTGTGTTTTACGATGATAAAAGTCCTGATTATTTACATGGACTCTGGTGGATTTGGTGATGGTTATTATGGGGCTGTTTCATGTTAAACTAAAAGGATCTTACTCTTTAACTAAAAGGTCTATCTCTGTAGGGATCCTTTCATAATGTTGTCAGAAACTTAGAATAATAATCTGAGTCTGTCAGCAGCAACAACAGAACTTTTAGTGACTCTAACTGCTGCTGAACATTAGTCCTGTAGGGTTACATTACAGCTTGGTTCTTGATTAATACTGGACCAGTTTCAGAGATTGTTGTTCCACCAGACACTCAGACACACAAACACATGGAGAAATAGAGTCCCTTTAAATAACTCGTCCTGCAGCTTTGTGGCTGAAACGCTGAATTTAAACCTGTTGCATCATCATCCAGATGTTCATGGACCATCTACGGATGTTGAACTCTGCTGGGACTCGTCTCCAGATGTTCATGGGCCGTCTATAGATGATGAACTCTGCTGGGACTCATCTATAGAACTCTGCTGGGACTCGTCTCCAGATGTTCATGGACCTTCTATAGAACTCTGCTGGGACTCATCTCCAGACGTCTCTCCCTGTACGGTTGGGAAATGGTTTCATCTTTAATATTTGTCCTCTGGATCAATATTGACTTTAGATTTTAACGCAAATCATGACCGGCAATTTCCACTGGATGCGGAACGTCTGCGGAACGTCGACGGAGTCATTAGGTTTCCATTAAAGTCAGTGTGTGTATTTCCACTGACTGCAGAACGTCTGCGTCCCGACTCCGTCCCAGTTCCGTCAGTCCCAGCCCTCCGGAGCAGATACGCAGAGCTTCTACTTTTGACGGACGACGGAGAGCTCCGCAGCAATTCGGCACAATTCAGATTGTGCGGGACAGGAAGTCGAGCACAGAAACAAAATAAAACATCCGGATACTTTTCAAAATAAAATCCAGCGTGCTCACGGCAGATCATATTTCCCTGCACTACACCTTGAAAACACAGCTCAGAGTAGTTTCCCCTCTACTCCTCTGGATGGAAACTAACGGTTGTTGGTTTTGTGGTTCCGTTTATAGAAACTACATCCTGTTATATCGCACGAACATACGTGAATTCGCGAGATCTCGTAGTCGGCTGGCCGCAGCCGTTACGCAACAAATCTGGACCTGGTGGGTATTGACGGACGGCGGAGCACGCAGCCGTTCAGCAGCGGAGCCGGTCAGCAGACGTTCTGCATCCTGTGGAAATCCACGGTGAGAGTGGAGAACAGACGCGGAGTCTATCAATCTATCTGTCTGTCTGTCTGCCTGTCTGCTTCTCTGTCTGTCTACTTCTCTGTCTGTCTGTCTGTCTGTCTGCTTCTGTCTGTCTGTCTGTCTGTCTGCTTATCTGTTTGTGTCTGTCTGTCTGCTTATCTGTCTGTCTGTCTTTTCTTCTCGTAACAGCACTTTTTCTAGATATGTCTTGAGTATAATAAAACTTTAATCTTGTTATATTAAATCTCATTTCTAATCATCGTGGCTCCGGTGGGAATGTTTGGGTTTAAGCTGCTCAGTCTGATGTCAGTTTTGGGAGTTTTTGCAGATTTCAGTGAAAACAGAAATATTTGATGTGAATAATGAGTCCTCTGTGTTTCTGCGACGTCTCCACACAGCCAGGGTCAGTGTGTGTGTGTGTGTGTGTGTGTCTTTGTGTGTGTGTGTGTGTGTGTGTCTGTGTCTTTGTGTGTCTGTGTGTGTGTGTGTGTGTCTGTGTGTGTGTGTCTGTGTGTGTGTGTCTGTGTGTCTGTGTGTGTCTGTGTGTGTGTGTGTGTGTGTCTGTCTGTGTGTGTCTGTGTGTGTGTGTGTGTGTCTGTGTGTGTGTGTGTGTGTGCCTGTGTGTTTCTGTGTGTGTGTGTGTGTGTGTGTGTCTGTGTGTGTGTGTCTGTCTGTGTGTGTGTGTGTGTGTGTGTGTGTGTGTGTGTGTCTGTGTGTGTGTGTCTGTGTGTGTGTGTCTGTGTGTGTGTGTGTGTGTCTGTGTGTGTGTGTGTGTGTGTGTGTGTGTGTGTGTGTGTGTGTGTTACAGACACAAAGTCCTGTTGTATTTCATTTTGTCCTTTCATAAAACTGACCGTCTGTCCGTGTTCTTATTCCGGTTTGTCTTTGCATTCATCAGGACATTTGTGGGAAATCCTTTCATATGAAGGCTGACATTAATGTTTAAGGGTCAAAGACGAATAAGGATTTAAAATTTGAAAATAAATGAAAGTGTCAAAAAATGCTAACTCAAGCAATTTGTATTTTCATTAGAGTGTTCTATATACATCTCAACAACAGGAATTTAATTTAGAAATGCAATTTCATTTTTTTTGATGAATCATGTGATTTATTCCATGAAAAATGTCCTTCCTGGGTAACGGGAATGGATTTAAAAAATATTTAAATGTCTATCTTTTTAGCATATAAATGTTTAGGCATATCCATAGTTACAGCTAATCAAACGCACACTGTTCAAAAAAACTAAGTTTTTAACACAATGAATATGATATATTTGGGTATTTATAATTAAATGGGCTCATCGTTTGATTTTGGTCACACAATATTTCATGCCAAAAACAGAAAAATTATGAAAGAAGTCTTAAAATGCTTTACAGTAAAGGTTATCAGGTTATTATTGTATACTCAGCTCAGGAAAACATGATTGTGTAATAGACCATGAAAATCTGAGTTAAATTACTTGACTGTGTCATTGTTACTCGGGATGACATCCCGTTAGCCAGGAATGACATAATGCAAAAATGCTATAAAAGATTAAAGAAATACATATTATTTTATTAATATAATCTAACATTATCAACACAGTGCTTGAAATGTGATAAATACTAATAAAAAAACTATTTTCACTAACATGTCCAATCTGGGTAACAGAAGATCTTCGTTATCCAGGAAGGACAAAAACATGATTTTCCCACCAAAACTCTGTCAAACATGGCATACTCAGCTAAAATATATCTTAGCCTTTAAAACATTAATGCCAGATTTCACATGAAATAGGCATTTTTTAAATATCAAAACATATATATATATATATATATATATATATATATATATATATATATATATATATATATATATATATTATTATCCCATTACTGTTAGTCACATGTCTATAAAAATTGTTCAGTTTCCAGGGTAGATAAACACCACCATGTTTTTCCTTCTGTAACCTAGAAAAAAGTGTCATGTCACTGTAAGATTGTGATCTAGCCTGCTGATGTGTCAGTGTCTCTATTTCTACAGAGTAGAGTTTCAGCAAAGAGGCTCCCCACTGTGGGACTGGTGGAGGATGTGCTGGGGAGGGGCTCGTGGAACCCATACAGATACATTCATGATAACTGTAGTATGTTGACATTAAAAGATAGAGCACTTAGTTTCTCTGGTAAATACTTCCTAACAGACAATAAAATGTTAACTTCAAACAAATACTTCTTAACCCACCTGACAAAGTTGTCCAAAGTTAAGCCTTGAACTTTCCTCCCACAACAAGATGGTTTGAGTCTCTTTTTGCTGTGGACAAAGTCAAATATGGATGATTGCAATGTCCTTACTGTGAGACGCCTAAGACAGCGTACAACCACTACAGAAACACACAGACACACACAATTAAACAGACAGACACACGGTCATTCACAGGTCTCACTGTCGTCGGTCTTAAACATTCTGGTGTAAACACCCATACAGATGTTCAGCAGGACGCAGCAACTTTCAGGAGGAAGTTCACATGTAATATATTTGACAATCGATCCAACTTGGTTTTGTTCCTTCTCGTCTGCTGATTTACGATGGACAGAGTTGATGGAAACAGACTAAGATTATTATTCTAAGTGTCTGACAAAAGGCGGGGTCAAAATCAAAAGTAGTCTAGAGTGGTGGAGAGTCTGTCATAGCGTGATTGGTTGGCAATAACATCGTCCAGCCCTTTCGTTGCTGGTGTTAACGACTGCCTTGAATCTAGACTTGGGTATTGGTTTTTTGCCTTTAACTCCCACATTACACATCGCACATTAGAAAACCATGACGCTATGACAGACGCTCCACTTAGTAGTACATAATCATTGAAATCTCCCATTATTATTTTACCACCTGATAGATCATTGAAAGAACTGACCAGTCTGTTGCTGTACATAAGAAGGAGATGCACTGCAGTACTCAATGGAACTAGTAGCCACACCACATACTCTCTGATAGGCTTTAAAAACTTGTACCCCATGTCATAATTTAACAGATTTTTAACAAAATCTGTATTGCCAAGCATAGATGCACAACTAATCGATTAATCGAGAAAATAATCGACAGATTAATCGACTATGAAAATAATCGTTAGTTGAAGCCCAAATATATATATATATATATATATATATATATATATATATATATATATATATATATATATATATACAATGAATCAATGAACACACACACACGCGCGCACACACACACACACACACACACACACACACACACACACACACACACACACACACACACACACACACACACACAGACTCTCTCTGTGTCTCTGGTCTCGCAGCTCTGTCACAGAGCCACACTGTGTTGTGATCTAACTGGACAATGAACACACACACACACACACACACACACACACACACACACACACACACACACACACACACACACACACACACACCAAACATTCACTCACTCACAGGATGGCCGCCGTCTCGCCTCGCCACTGTCGAACGCCTCAGACCTTCATCTTCATCTTTCTCTTCGTCCTGTCAGGTGAGAAACACAGAAACCCA